>NC_085007.1:16713547-16726047 GCF_963854185.1 Sardina pilchardus | reverse complement strand
CCCCATCCTCGTCCATAATTTTGTTTAGAGGACATGGGTCATATTCTCTGACAAATAATTGTGTGACGATTGCACAATACAATTTGATGAACCATTTACAACCACTTACTGTCAGCATTTACAGTACCATACAAGACCAAGAAAACAATGTTACAGTAGCTGGGCAATATGTATCATTTTAGTTCGGTTATGAACAGTTAACTGTACAATGTGAATATGGTGACTTCTTTCTCCACTACTGTGTCTGCACAATCACAATACAACAATAAACAGTCTAGTAATAATTAACTCTTTCTGCCAGTCCATGAAGAAACTGAGTCAACATGATTAAGTTTCCCTATTATTCACAACAGTCTTGAAACAGGGAAGCAATTACCTCTCCAAATAAATATGTGCTTATCGACTTCCTGTGCTCGGGGGAAAATACTCCTTATTGCTCCTGGAAATCACGTGCATGTTGGAGAAAGGTTTCTCGTTATACTTGATAATGTGCAATGGACTAGCAAAATACCCCTCCCCCATTTAAGTGTTGCAAGTGTGATGACAGTGATAGTCTGTGCTGATCACATGACAGGAAGCACCAGTGATAAAGTAGCCTACACAGCCATGAGGAAATGACTAACATTGACTAAGGCCATGGACAAGCATAATGGCGGCGTTATGTTGTTTTTATGTTGGAGTGCAGATGTCCGCTCATTACTGAGATTCATAGAGTGGTTTACAAAGGCAATACTACTTTTGTTGTCAAACCCAAACATGATATGTAATGATGATGGAAAAACCATAACAAAAACCAATAACTGTGGACTACATATTTTGTTGCAGAATTAACTAACATCCTCCTACTTTAACATGCATGTCACAATCCTGGTGAATCTAACCTGAAGTATTACGAAGGACTAAAAACGAATAACCCTCTTTCAAACTTGTGGTTTTGTAGCAAGGAGCCACAGGTGGAATACTCTCAAGAATCAAATCATACTCCTTCCCCAAACCTGGCTCCAAAAAGGTGCACTAACATGCCATACCCCCCTCCTCTCTCTCTCTCTCCACCTCTCTGTGTCTCAATACTTATGGTGTGGCATGGTTCATCTACTAACTCCCACCATCTGTTTTTACCATAACTGGAATTTATTTTTTGCTACTAACATATGTGTGGGATTGCCAAGTCTCTCTTTTTTTATCTTTCCATTAATGGGTTCCTAGAGAATGACATTAACCTCACCCCTTTTAATTCTCATTTTATTCCCATTCAGTGTTAATGAAATATTTCATTTGACACTTTGGTATTGTGGGTATAGTAGTTCCGCATAGAGTGTGACGAGTACTTGCCATTTGGTTAGTGTATAATGGTGTTGTGGACACACTTTCTAAAATGGCATATGTGTAATGCCTCTGTAATAGGGGTTATTAATATTGAAAATCATGTAGCCTACTTATTACTAGTCTGATGCCAGAGGATCCCAAAGCCTTCCAAAGATGTTAAATTCCAGGTTATTTTATGCTGTGAATGTATGGTAATCTTCAGAGGGTACACCCAAATTCAGAAAGATCCCAAAACCTTTTGCACCACTGTTGGTCTTCAGAAAAGAATGATCTCCCTGAAGTTATCCTTCACTTCAAATTACTGTAGAGGAGAATCACTAATCCTGAACCAATAATTAAATAACTGAACAATTAATATTGTTGATGATTACTGTAAGCTTTATGATAAAGTTCAGGGTTTACCGTAGACCATAGATAGTCTCTAGACTAGAGGTTTGTAAAGTCCAGAATATGTTCCCTTCATTAGACTTACCCACAGGATGTTGCTGTATCCACAACTGCACACTTCCCCATTGTCTCGCCCTATCACAAACCACTAGTATGAATATATGAATATCTAGTTTGAATGTAGCGAAAGCTAAGGCCATGTTGCCTCTATGACTGGAAGTTCTTTCGAGGGCGCATGAGATCTATTGTTCTGTACTGGCCTCTTGTGGTCCATCATAGTGCTTACCCTGTTGAAGGCATAATACTAGGGGTACAAGATAGTTTCATAGGTGTACAGGACAGATTCTTTTAATGCTATATTTTTAATATATGAAGAGCTCAGATGCCTTCAAATCAATATTTCAGACCAGGAAGAGAGTGGTATTTAGGGGATTTTGAAGAAAAAGTGAAATAACGATTAACAAATTATTAACTATACGTGGAGAGCATTCACTCACCATCGCTATCTCATTTTTGATGGAGATGGCATTTAGAGGCTTTTGCATCTGAACTCTTCATATATGATTGATTAATTAATGAATTGATTACTTAATTGGTATTTTCATTTATTACACTTTGCTTATGGCAACTGTTCTTTTAAGAGTGAAATAATTTCTTACTTAAAATGATCTTACTATTGTATTGTATAATGCATAATGCTCATACATCAGTATACCACTTACACAGAGTTTAAATTCCCACATGACTGTAACATTACCATAGCGTATATCAATGAATTATTTTTTATTCCAGAATTGTTCAATACCAAATTTAATCAAAAAACATTTCTGTGAGACTGAACCACTGTAATGTACAGTCATCTGTGAAACCCTGTTGGCATTTCAATTTCCCCGTTTGAAATGCAGTTCACTTTCCATAGCAAGTTAACACAATTCATGAATCAAAGGAAGCTAACGAGTGACAGCCTGCTTGTGTGCACAGTCTATCCATCTCCTCCATCCTCCCTCTCTCTCACGTGTGAACCCTTTGTGTGATGGCTGCCCTCTGCTGCCCCCAGAAACTGATCCCGAGGCTCCTTTCCTTCATGTCCAGCCACCGCGTGCGTTTACTGAAGACAGATTGGGATGAAAAGCTCAAAGCCATTTTCCATCCATAGGTCTTCTTTGCATTGCATTCTGTATGGATTCTTTGACTATGTTCATCATGAATCGGTTTCTTGAATGAAATTAAATGACCGTGGGATCCATACTTGGTGGCCATGAAGGAAACTTGGACCATTGCCATGAGATGCAACCTGATGTGTGTGTGTTTGTGTGTGTGTTTTGAGCTTGTGTGGACTTTCAGGTTGCATGGAGTCTGATCCAGCCCTCATTTACGTGTGTGTGTGTGTGTGTGTGTGTGTGTGTGTGTGCTTGATGATTTCCAGGTTCAGAAAGTCAAAGTACCTTCTCAGATATGTGCCTCGCTTGTGTGACTTTTCTTGACTGGCCCAGATTTAGAGAAACCTTCACTTTCTGAACCTGAACCTGAACCTGAATGTCATCATTCAGTTTGTTTGTTTGTTTGTGTGTGTGTGTGTGTGTGTGTGTGTGTGTGTGTGTGTGTGTGTGTGTGTGTGTGTGTGTGTGTGTGAGAGAGAGAGAGAGAGAGAGAGAGAGAGAGAGTGTGTGTGTGTGTTTGTGTGTATTGTGCTCTTCTCTGTCACCTCAACTAATCTACTGCTTTGAATTCAACCACAGCAAGGAAACTCCAGTCGTAATAAAACAACAGACAATCTCAATACTTATGAAACAAGGGGTCCCAATACTACCGGTGAGGATACTTGCTGGTTTGTTTTATTTCCATGTTTGTTTTTAGACCACATTCTCACGCCTAACTTGAGGCGATAATAAGAAGAGCATTAAAAACAGCATTGTAAAAAAAATGTGCGATGCATTACATAGTAATGGGCTAAATCACATCCTCCTCCTCCACCTCTCCTCTCCTCTCCTACCCTTCCTTTTATCTGACTCCATATCTCCCTCCATCTTCCTCCCTCTTCACTCCTTTGTTTAACTTCTTTGTCTCTCATCCTTATATATGGTCTCTCTTGCCTCTTTTTCTCTCCCCCCCACACCCCCGCCACACACACTCTTTCTCTATCACCCCTCTCTCAATCCTCTTTCACCACCTTGGCCTTTCTCTCTCTTTCCTTGTCTCCTCTCCCCCTTTTCTCTCTCTCTCTCTCTGTCCGTTACTGTATCTTTCCATGCCATAGATGCCATGCCCATGGACACCGAGGTGTACGAGAGTCCGTACGCGGACCCCGACGAGCTACGGCAGACCCACGTGGACCGCAGTCAGCTGTTCCTGGAGGATGGAGAGCTGGGCTCCGGGAACTTCGGCACCGTCCTCAAGGGAATCTACACCATGAGGAAGTGCGTCTGACACAGTCACTCTGTGGTTTCCCCCCCCGTTGCCCTTTTGCCTTAAAAGGCCCAAACTGTAGAGGAACACAGAGGTCATATAGGCCTACCTAAAGAATATATACAGGGCATGTATGGATTTGAATAGCGGAGAGAGTTACAGAGTACAAATCGGTCAAAATCACTCAGTAAAGTCATCGGAAAAAAATAGGCAACTTGTTATTGAACCCAACATATTTTTAGTGGTGCCAGAGAAAAATCTATTAGTATCGGAATTTACTTGAAAATAATGAATCGCTGAAGTAAATAACATAACTAGGCTATATGTGGTCTTATATGTGATCATAATACATTGTGAATAGAATCATTCCTTCTTGCAGTATTGCCTTGTGCCAAGCATAGGCCTCATGCAGAAGAAGGGTTAATGTTGGGTCTTTTTCGCGGATGTAGTTTTGTGTGACCTCTTCCTGATCTCTCTCGACCTTTGCTCTGTGTGCCGGCGCAGGACCAAGAAGCCGGTGGCGGTGAAGATCCTGAAGAACGACGACAACAATGCGGCAGTGCGGGACGAGATGCTGCGGGAGGCCAACGTCATGCAGCAGCTGGACAACCCCTACATCGTGCGCATGATAGGCATCTGCGAGGCCGAGAACCTCATGCTGGTCATGGAGCTGGCCGAGCTGGGACCGCTGCACAAATACCTGCAGAGGCATAAGTGAGTTGTTGGTTTGTTTGTTTGTTTCCCTTGTTTTGTTTGTTTGTTTGTTTGTTTGAGACCCAAGAAAGCAGAGACCCTGTTTGTCTCTTTCTTTGTTGATCTTTGGGTCTGTCTTTGTTTTATTTTTCTGTTTTTCCCCCTTAATATTTTTTTCTTCTCTTCTTTCTTTCTTTCTTTCTTTCTTGTCTTACTCCTTATCTTTCTGTAATTTAGTTAATTTCCTTCATGTCTTTCCCTCACTATACATATTGGCAAAGATGAACATAAACTGAATGCATGAAGGTTGAGTAGTGAACACCACAATCTCCCTATAGATCATTTGAGACCATTCTTTTTGCTCATCTTTACCATTAGCTGTAACTAACAGAATGAACTTTAAATTCAAGGCTCATAGATAATGATCCATTGCCTTCCTTGCATAAGGAATATTCTTCTGGTATAACCTGCTGTATCCATATTGATGAATGCCTTTTTAAAAACTGTATCAGGGTTGTCCCTCCAGGTAACTTATCATGTGTCTTCTTCTCAACAGAATGAGTGTCTCCAGTAAGAACATCACTGAGCTGGTACACCAGGTGTCCATGGGGATGAAGTACCTTGAGGAACACAACTTTGTCCACAGGGACCTTGCTGCCCGAAACGTGTTGCTGGTCACCCAGCACTACGCCAAAATCAGCGACTTTGGCCTCTCCAAAGCCCTGACGGAGGAGGAGAACTATTACAAGGTTCGCTCCCCCTGACCTGATCAAATCAGTACTGTTTCGGTTTCTGTGAAAAGGTCAGACCAGGTTCACGACAAACTATTGACCTTGTTAACTGTTGAATTGAGGAAATTGGTTCATGCTTGCTGATGAATGTGCTGTTGAAAAGGCCTCTCTAAGTATCTCACAGAAGAAGAACTATCCCAAGGTTAGTTCCTCTAATGAAGGTAGTTCAGGTACAGGACAAAGAGCCATATTCAGCACTGGTCTGCCCTGAGCCCTCAGTGGTAGACTATTTATACGTTTAGTATCTGAGACAAGGTCAGGGTTCAGGGTAGTGTTCCAAATCAGTAACAGTGGCCTTTTCAAAGAAGTCACAGAGGAAGTGAACTGTTACAACACATGCGTACAGTAGGTTCCTGAAATACTGTAAGTGTCATAGTAGGAAATACAGTACTGTAGGTTCAGTGTGCCCTCTGGTGGATGCATGAGTAAGCTGCATTTTGAAGAAGCTGCTTTTTGTACTATGTGTGCGTGTGTGTGTGTGTGTGTGTGTGTGTGTGTGTGTGTGTAACTGCATTTGTACGTGCATGCGTGCGTACTGTGTGTGTGTGCGTACGTGTGTGTGTATCCACCCCATATAAGCAACTGAGAAACTGGCCCATCGTATATGACCCATGCCACAGGGTACCGAGTACACGAGTAACATTTCTTCCGCTGCCCTTTGGGGCCTTGTCTCCTCTCCTCTCCTCCTCTCCTCTCCTCTCCTCTCCTCTCCTCTCCTCCTCTCTCCTCTCCTCTCCTCTCCTCTCTTCTCCTTTCCTCTCCTCTCCTCTCCCCTCCTCTCCTCTCCTCCTCTCTCCTCTCCTCTCTTCTCCTCTCCTCTCCTCTCCTCCTCTCTCCTCTCCTCTCTTCTCCTCTCCTCTCCTCTCCTCTTCTCCTCTGCTCCTCTCCCCTCCGCTCCTCTCCTCTCCTCTCCGCTCCTCTCCTCTCCTCTCTTCTCCTCTCCTCTCCTCTTCTCCTCTTCTCCTCCTCTCTCCTCTCCTCTCCTCTCCTCCTCTCATCCAGGCCAAAGGACATGGGAAGTGGCCAGTGAAATGGTACGCCCCTGAGTGCATGAACTACTTCAAGTTCTCCTGTAAGAGTGACGTCTGGAGCTTTGGGGTTCTCATGTGGGAGGCCTACTCGTACGGCCAGAAACCCTACAAGGTACTACACAAGATTACATACATGTCTTTCAGTCACTTTAACATCCTCATGCACTGTATTTTTGTCAATCTTTATCAACTCTCTGGTAGCCTTCATTTTCAGTGATGCCGGTATTGTAATCACAATGAAATAATACTTTATAAAATAACACAATTGTTGTAGTGAAATGTACAAATCAATCCACCCTAACAAAAATACACTTACTGTAATAAGAGAGAGGAAATATGAATTAAAACATTTATTCTGTACTGTAATTCTGACATCTTGGGGCATTTGAGCAGAATAGTGCCCATTCTGTGCCGCATAATCGGCGACAGTGTGGATGATAGTATTACAGTAACATCACTTAGTAGGGTAATATATGTCAGTGTAATAGTAAGTGTCATGTCATGAAGTTTCTAAGATGATTTTAAATTCCACAAACAGTATCACAGGTGTGTCTTCTTGCATTTCAACCTCAAGAAACATGCAGCAAAAAACACCATGTAATCTTTACCCTCATACATAACCAGTGTTCAGTTACAGTATATGAGATGATCAATGAATGTGAGGAGAGATGACTTAACCCCCCCCCCCCCCCCTCTCTCTCTCTCTCTCTCTCTCTCTCTCAGGGCATGAAAGGAAATGAGGTCATCCAGATGATTGAGAGTGGACAGAGGATGGACGCACCGGCTAACTGCCCCCCAGAGATTTATGAGCTCATGAAAAAGTGCTGGACATACAAGTAAGATACTTACTCATACTTACTTACAGTATTTGGTTGTCTGGTCTCCATGTGAGCTAGTGTCAGAAACAAAATCAATTTGGCTTCCATGTTTTCAATTAGAATGTCCCAACTGGATGTGACGCGACACAGTGCAGTGTGTTGCAGCACAACGTTTTTGAGCAGAATTTCTGTTGAATGCCGTTTCTGTTTTCTGTCTGGCACTCACATTGTTGTTCTGCTTTATTGAACAAGAAACATGACACAATATAACGGTTTATTTAACGGAGTCAGTGTGGACAAAGCATTCAATGCTACGCAACAGTTGGGTGTTTGCATGCAGTTGGGATAAGTTATCAAAGTAGTTGTTATGAAGCTATGAAACTTGAACACCGGGGTTCATAGTGGAAAAGGGCCATTAGAAAGGTTCACTAAAAGGAAATCCTCTCACTCACGACTGAAAGTTTTGCCACAGAAATTATATTTTCAAACTGAACACTGAACAGTGTGCAGATATACAGTATATTTCCACAGTTTATTGCTAGCCATAGCTCACAATCTTTATTGTCAGCAAATGAAATTTCAAAATGTACATTTTTCAGTTAGCATTTCCAAGCAACACTGCTGTTACTCACTACATTTCAGTAATTCACTTCAATATTCAATATGCCCAGGGATGATGGCTGAATGAATGGGCTTACCGGCCTAGATTCAAAGCATCTTGGTTATACCATATTTGTAAGACTCAATCTGTCAATTTCCTTTCACAAAACTTGCCAGAAGTCTTCATTTGAGGGGTTATTAAAAAGAAATGGTAGATAGCATACATCTTAAGGAGCTGCGCTAACATGCGGTAGCCTGAAAAGATGTGGGTTCAGTTTCCACCGTTGTGCCCTTGAGCAAGGCACGTAACCCAAAAGTTGCTCTGGAGTCATGTAGTCCCTTTTAATAGACATGTAAGTCACTTTGGATGACAAGTTTCTGCTAAATGAATAAATCTAAATGTTCTAACTGTGTGAGGTGGGCATTCTAATCTAAAAATGACTGAAATTCAGATTTCATGTATTAGTTTGACAAAGCAGAGACATTAGAACATATTTGTGTGTTGTTACGGTCCTGAATTTAGTCAAACAGCACAAATAAAACTCATAATCAAGGGCATATATAAATTAAAATGATCTAAAGGATACATGCAGTAAAAGTATATTACTTAGTACAGTCTAAGAGCATGTGGGATGAAAGATAGTTCATGTTTTGTTTTTGTTTCTGCTCCTAGATGTAGCCAGTTCCATGTGTCTTCTCAATAAGTAGACCGTTGTGGAAGTCTTAGTGAGAAACATATGCAGGGGGGGGGGACTGTCCTTAAGTGTGTTGGTCATCACGACTGTCATGTAGGGTGGGGATTCTGGGGAAAGAGGAGGATGAAATTCCAAATGAACCTGCATCAACGTCTCTGCATCCGCTCTAGCTCCTCAGAGAGGCCTTTTTGTTAGCTCAGAATTCAGATGCTAGAATTTGGTTGTTGAAGATGTTATGAGTAATGTTATCACTTACAGCCCCCCTCCATTCAATGTATTTCTGTCCACTCACAAAATAACAGATTGACAGGATGTACTGTATCTTGTTGCCTCTTGATTCTGAATTGCAGGGAAATATATATAGATTTTTTTTGACCAGGGGTGACATCTGTAAGGTGTTTGCATGACTCAGCTTGTGTTGTCTGGTGTCTTTTATTCTTGCAGGGCGGATGAGAGGCCAGGCTTTTCAGTCGTCGAGCCGAGGCTGAGAGATTATTACTATGACATTGCTGCACAGTGATCCTCAAGCAGGAAGACTTAACTGTACCATATGAAGAGCAATCCGACATTTGTACAAGATTGATGGATTTACTTCCATTTTGTTTTACAAAAATTGCAGCAGTTGCCAGGAAAGAAGAAACTCCATGTAGTTAATCAAGTTTAGAAGACTGTTAAGATGATAAAGGCAATACATTTTATGTATTTTTAGTTATGACAGTTTTTTCCCTTAAATAATAATTATTGTCATATGATGTATTATTTTTTACAGCATGCAGCTATAGCACGATTTTCTTTTTCCCATGCTACCTTTTAGTACTTTTTCATAATCCATATAATCATCCCTTTAAGGCTTTCAGTAGATGCTTGAGTCTCTCGCTTGTAGTGAAACAATTTACAATTTGGTATGCAATGTTTTACACACACAGTAAGACTATGTTTTTTCTTACAGAACTGCAGTACATATATGCAAATCTGAGTCTGTATGTCGTCTCTTCCTGACATTAGATATGTTATGCAAATATGGGGTGCTTTGCTCTGTTTACTTTTCTGCATCTGTTTTAGCATCTCACAAATATATTGCAATAAAGTCCAGTTTATTTTATGTGCCACTGTCAATGACGAAACTTTGCACTGAGGAAAGATATGCAAACTTAAAATACCAAGCTCGTACTGAGGCATATGGACATGGACAAATAAAATGATGGGTGAGCCAGTTATAGCCTACCTACACTCATTCAGATTAAGTATTGATGATAACTTGTGTGTTTCTGTGTGTACATTTGAATTTTTGTATAATTTTGTATTTGTAGCAAAATGCAGTTGAACACTAGCTGGATAACTATGTTTAACTGCAGTATACAACTTTAATGCTGAATATTCTATTAACAGAAACAAGTAGAATTTGTACCCTAGTTGGAATTTGTACCCTAGTGTGCCGTTGATGCTACGAAGGGAATGTACTTCATCTCCATACTTCCATACTAGCGTTACACTTGCAATTCATCTTATGAGTGTTATTTAAATGCTGTTTTGTTTGACAAAGTTCTGGATGCCGAGTGAGTGTTAACATAGAAATATTTAAACTGTACATCTTAAAATCACATAATTGGATGGAACCATACTGTACATTTCTGAGCATTCGATTTCAACCTGCACTAAACATCTCAATTGCTTGTTTGCCAGACACATTTATTCAGAGCAACACACTGTGTACACAATGTACAGGTAAGGTTTACATATCAAGGGACTTCCCTGAGAATGAAATCCATTACATGGCCTTGGTTGAGTTGTGGAGGTTGGGCGGCTCAGCACTGGGGACGGGTCAACCATTTTATTTGATATATGAAACCCTGGCTTCCATAATCTGACCATGCTGTACAAGCGAGACTGTGAATGCAAAAATATTATGCCTACTGTATATTGAATTAAACACGATTGATTGATTTCTAGCATGACTTTGTTTGTTGTGTTTTTGATGTGTGTGTAGTAACTACAACATCCATTTCATATTTTCTTCAAATAACCGTTCCTCTTGTTGACACTAGATGGCCCCAGTATTTCATTTTTGTAAAACCACTCAACACGGCCAGTACAAGGTTGGGTTTCAAAAACTTTAATTTTATTTATTTTTATTTTTTGAAAACCTCAAGACCCCGTAGGACTCAAACTGTACTTCTGTCTATTTCGCTGCTTGTGGAGCATATCATTTCCATGTCCATTCATATCTTGATAAAGCCTAGTGTGACTGTTATATCTTTCAGATGGTATAACCCAACCAGATGTGCCACATGGTGGCACCAATGAATTGAATTTAAAACAGTGACTGTTCTGTTGTGCATTTCAGACTATCATAAGATAATGTCGCTTCCACAGCAGCGAAAAATACAGCAACACGAAAAAATTATTATAAATGGATAGATAGATAGATAGATAGATAGATATAGATAGATAGATAGATACAGACAGACAGATCAATAGACAGATAGATAGATATAAAACATGTAAGTGAATGAGTCAAGAAATAGATTTCAAAATATGAAAAAAATAAATGAACAAAGGTATTTATAATCAATAATCAACACGTTAGAAATGATACCTTGGCCACTTAAAAAGAAAGAATGGTCAAATATGACATCTCGGATCCAAAGGATGGACAAGGGAAAAACAATGTTCCCAGGTATATTGTTTACATAATATTGTTTATGACTATGTGTATGACTATGGGATCAAGCAACAGCAAGCAGAATCCCCCTCTTCAATAGAGATTCTGTAATAGCTGGAGTACACGTCTGTTCAGTAATCTGAGTGGCCTCCAAGGAATGAAGCAGTTAAATAATTCCTGAGGAAATCTTGCAGCAATGCGGTGCAATTTTGACATTAATTAATGAAATCTTGACATCTATTTGCATTTCAAAAGGATTTGGCAGCATTTGCATATGCTGCACAGGAACACAGGAACCATGCACCTGCACGGAACTCAGGGAACGTTCTATTGACTTTGGGTTTAGTAAACATGTGGCTCTGCCCTTTGAACTAAGCTGTTAGTAATCACGATTCAAATTATAATTCTTATGCAATGCCAAGATAAGATCATGTGATAATTGGGACGGTTGGGTATTCTTAGGTCTGCTGGCACCAAATCCTTGCTCAACCACCTTTGAATCAGTTTTCCATCACATTAAGTCTTTTATGAACACCTGGAAATCTAATTGCACGCAGGGTTTTTTAAAAATCTAATTCTTTGGGTTTACACGGAGGTCACCAGCCTTCCTCTTCCTAGTCAGGGACCAAAGCACACGGCATAGAGGAATCACATTCTTCTTCACATATGACGTTTCCTGCTTCTGAAGCTTGACCTTCTTTTGTAGACTTTTGTAGACAAAACTGTAATTTACTGTTCCTATTTCAGGATAGGATTATGCCACAATCTGTTAATAAGTCTCCCCCTCAGAGAGATGGAAAGGTAATGGTACACCTCTGAACAAGTTGTGTTTTGCTTTGTCATAGCTTACTGCCCATCAGTGAGTTATCTACAAATGCAAATCTTCATGTAATTCCAGGAGTGTAAAATAGTATGGTAGGAGCCTGAGTATTTTGCTATTGAGCCCTCCACCTATAGGCTACTCCACCTATGGCCTAATCTTACTTTCTCTACCCAAGCAGGATAGGCTACATTCTCTCCATCTAAATCTCGACTTTCCTCTTCATTGTTTTCCCCACTGTTTAGAGGGGGGTGCAAAGGTTCGGTACCCA
>NC_085007.1:16698547-16708547 GCF_963854185.1 Sardina pilchardus | reverse complement strand
GGCTTTTTTTTTTGTTTCAGCTTTTTCATCTTTCCTGGGGAGTGAGAGGGGGTAGGTGTTTCAACGGTCTTCTTGCAAGTCGATGTGAAAACATCAATGTCAAAAATGTCAATGATTCTGAATACCAGATGACCAAATGGCCATCATAACTTGACCTGCTTAAGTCAAAAAATCTCAGATTGTCCTATGTGGCCTAGAGGATATGGCATAAATAAATGCAGTGAAATTACAATGCATTGGATTAGGTCTATGTAGGAAACATTACAGAGGCTAATAGGCATAAGCAGAAAAATACTACTGGGAAAAATACTAACCATGACATTACTGACATAATCTTGCCATTCAAGTCTACCTGCTCATCACATTCTTCCTGCCATAGACTTCTCACTTTCAGTCTTTCCCCCACTGCTAGGTAACCACACATGAAGACCCCAGTGAAAACAGGAATTTATCTCCAAAACTCATTAACTGAGTGAGAGAAAATCTGAGACTTCGCCGTGAACAATGCCCGTCAACCACACAGTTGTATAACCCTGACAAGCACAGATGGGGGGCAAAGCGCGTGTGGTTCGAAACGCTTTAATTTATTATGCAGTGGAGACACTGCCAGTACAAACCACCGGATACCTATTGGAAGCCCATACAGTCTTCCCTAGGTCCTATGTGGTCGCTCTGCGGTAGACCCCCATGTGCTATTGAAGGCAGCGGTGCCTCTGCCTTGACATGGGGACCAGCAGGAGGAGAGAAGCCAGGCTGCTGGGGAGCGGAAGCCCTCAAATCGTAGTGCTTCAAGCTGCACTCACCCTCCCAGGCCTCACACGAACACAAGATAAGATGAACTGAGTTGTTGTTTTTTTGGCCAGTGGAGATCACACGTGTCGGGTGTACTGATGTTCAGAAGCATTCGGTAGAGTGTAGGTACACAGAATATCAGTTAAGCTGAGACCCTCCTTCAAAAAGACTATTGACTCAGAGAGTACAGATGTTTTTCAGTTTGAAAATATGTCCATGTGTAACGTCACATGCTAACTTTCATGTTTGTACAGTTTTGTTGATAAAAGATATGTGCACATAACTGAATTGCACAGTATCCACCCATTTAATGTCCACTCTACTGTGGATCTATAGCTTGTTAAAATGATATTGATAAAATCGAGCCCCTTAACAGGCATCTATTTGAACACTAGGGGGCGACTCTGCACCAGTAAAGAGCATGGCTAAAACTGTAAAGGTGTCATCGATCAAAGCAACAAACCACGAAAATAATTCTCTTATGCTAAATTCCTTTCACTTCTCTTGAGTAAACTATTCACAGAAGAGGCAGGGATGCTTGGTTTCTGGTAAACCTCGACCTGAGTGGTTAGGTCTAGCCTATCCGAGACACAATAACGGCCTGGTCCTTGTAAAAATGTTGACCACTGTTTTCCTAACAGAGCAGACTTCCTCATATTTGGGAGATTAATGTTTGACCAGGCCTTTAGTGGATACAGGAAAGTTACGCAAGTCGGCCTCTTAGCGCTCTGAGTCTAACTCTTCTCTCACAAGTAAACAAAAACCAACCAGTAGGTCTCACCGGTCTGGTATGCTCCAGTCCCTCAGCAGTGCTGTAACAACTTTGGACAGGAAACGGATGTTGTTGCCATGGTTCGAGCCCTCATATATGATTCAGCAGGCTATGTTCCCAGTGGCTAAACATGACTCTTTCAACATCAGCTTTCAATTCCAAAAGAATAGTATGTGCCATTGGCATACAGACAGAAAAAATACAAGTATGTTGTTACCCACAAAGGAGAGAGAGAGAGCGAGCGAGCAAGTATGAGATTTTGCAAGAACTTCCTGTCCACACATGTATTAAACATTTTTAGCCCACGGTGGCTGTCTGTCATGCTTTTTAATCTCTACATTAGCAAATACAGCCATGCCCTCAAAAATCTCTCTCTCTCTCTCTCTCTCTCTAACACACACAGACACACCTACCCCCCCCCCCCCCACACACACACACACACACACACAATGATGTTATCCATAGCACATAACACTGCACCGATATAATAAAAAAAAATATTCCAAAAACAAAACAATTGACCAACGGCTTGGGTGAAGTCCACTGGCGGGTAGCCAGTAGGGGCAGGAAGTGGGAAGGTCTAAATAAGCTCTGAGAAAGAAAGAGAGAGAGAGAGTGTGTGTTCTATAGCCTACAGAGCCTGTTTTTCATGGCTGCCAGCCACTCTGAGAGCATTCCGTAATCCATGGTAATCAAGGTCCATTGCATAATGCTGCTAAACACAGTGTTAGTTCCACACCCAGTGCTACAGTGGGATTAACCCACATCACTGGTCTGGTGTTTACCAGTTTTCACATTACTATATTCTGTTTATCTGCATTTGATTGACCTTGTTTATTTGTGGCCTGTGTGGTCATTAAAAGCACAAGAATACAAATAAGGTTCACCCATTAAATTACTAATCAGTAATAATCAGTCATATTACAAAGTAGACTTTCTTGTGTACATTATGCCAAATGAGTGGATTTTGTGTGATATTTCGTGAGCCTATTTGTGCAGTCTGAGGAACTACTAAGCCAACATAGAACAAAAATAGTCTTATGTTAGTCATCGATGAGTTTTTCGATGTATGACATAAACAATCGATTTAAAAAAAAATTCCATGATGATTCACTGTTGTTAAAAAATGTATTTCGTAACTAAGAAGAACATCAACACATCAAAGTGTTGTTTATGCAAGCAATAGGCCTACGTGAGTGTTATACCGGTACACACCGCGCATGCAGACCCAGACTTACACAAACACATGCGCTGGTGACGGTCTGAACCGGTTGGCCCCCACCGGCAGGCAGGCGCGCAAACATTCCTTACTTACTGGAGGGCCACGTGAGTTGGGAGATACATGGACACCCCGCTCTGCAGGGATTAGGTTTCGTCTCTTGGAAAGCTGCCAGATGATCGCCAATACATTCCAGCTGCCTTCAGCACAATGGCTGCCTGATGTGTGCGAGAGGCCTTACATCAGAGAAACTGAGCACGCTCGGTGATCTCGGCTGCTAAAATTAGGCGTGTTGCTAACAGCTGCTGTGACTTTAAACAAACTGGGCTGGTACTGCGCGTGCAGTGGTGTAAAATAACCCTACACAGGAGCTGTTTTTTTTACAAACATAGCACGTTCCTTCCGCTTAAATAACAAATATAGGCAAATGCACGTAAAAATGTATTTGGTGTCGCGGTATTGTTGGTTGACGGGTGTTCTGGTAACCTCCAGGGACACACACTGCACCGCTGGATGAGGATTATCAGCCGATGGCCATGTGGATGACTCAGTGGTTATCTCACTGACGTCAGCGACCATGAGAACTGGATGAAGTATGGCAAAAATAATGTCAACTGACGGGAAGTGCTGAAAAAATCAAAACAATGCTGGCGCGTCCTATGAGGAAACTGGACGTTACAGAATGGCGCAGTCATTCATTGATTTGGCCATGGTAGTCTACATTTCAGGTTAAGCATCGTTCTCTAGAAAAATATGTCACTATGGATACCAAATGCAGGCCTTCATGTAAGATGGTTTCAGACACCTTAAGATGTGTAAGGGAGGACTTGCAACAAGATGTAAGATGTTTCACATAGATATTTTGATAGCAGCAACTGCCCCAAAGTTGCCCAACAGTCAACATGGTTTAAGAGTTTAGTGTAGCCTGTCAGCTACTCTGTGTGTGTGTGTGTGTGTGAGAGAGAGATGCATTAGTGTGGATGAGTAGGCCTACACTTCCATATTGGCACAATGTTCAGTTGACGAGCTGTTTACGTTCACAGTCTGCATGATGCCACATTCCATTCATGGAGAGCCGTGGTGTCACTCTCTGGTGTTCCACACCTGCTCCCAGCAGCTGATGTGTCCTCCATAACCATATTACATACAGCTGAGTGCTCGTGTTTGCACAAACTAGGCCTAGGTCACGCAATGAAAACTATAAGAATATGATAAGAAATTATAAGCATTTCAACTTTGCATAGTCAAAAGTCAAATTTGTCGATGTCTGTTGTGTGTCTTTGACACGTTGAGTTCTCACTTGCTGGTAAATGCTGTTTTCGAGAGTTCGTGTTTTTTGTATTTATGTGGTAAATTGGCTTACATGCAACGCTCAGGGGCAGGACCTTTGAGACATTGGCCTTTACAGTGGGAAAGATCTGAGAAGGCATTTCAAATGCCTTCACTTTTATACTTTGGTGGTCTAATTATTGCCAACACCCAATGTATATAACTGCATTTTCATATGTATGCCAATTTTCAACTGAAGGTCTGCTTAAATGTTTCTATATGCCAGGACCCAGAGGGCCAACATGAGCTGACTTCAGACCTCTACTGTAGGCCTACTTCTTTTTAAACCCATGGCCGTTCTTTTCATCTGAAGGTGAAGTCTCCGAAAGGTTCAGCAGATAAACAAATTCTCATTAATTACGCCGGCCTCATCCAGCTCCGGCTGAGTGAGGGTCTCCGAGAAGAGCTGCATGCTTGGAGGAACATAGTCACCCTCATAACGATCGGATCCCAACGTTCGGTGTGAAGGTCAGGGCGGGAGTGCGTAGGATTACACATTAATGCGTTTTTAATGAGGCGGCTGCCTGCGCTTCGAACTGTCCGGCGAAGGAGGTTGTTGTTTCTGAAGCGGCGCGAGATAGAGGGGCTAATGAACTGATGGGCTATAAATGGAACGAGGCTCCCCTCCCCTCCCCTCGCCTCCCCTCACCCACTCCACACTCTCCTCCGCTCCATCCGGAGAGCACGTGCAGGTTGTCATTAACTGTCTGTAGTGGTGGTGGTGGGAGAGTGCTGTGATGTACTGGGGTTGTGGAGAGGCTTGTAAACGTGTCGTAAATCAAATGAGCAACTGCAATGGTTGATTTTGAGCCACTTGTTTTGTTCTAATAGCTACTAGGCCCTGGATTCTGAGGTGTCAGACAGTAATTGATCAAGCGGCAGCTGTTCTTATGTGAGAAACTGATCTAGTTTGCAGCCATCAGCAAGTCAGTGTTAAAGGGATATTCCGCCATTTTTGGAAATACGCTCATTTTCCACCTCCCCTCGAGCAAAACAATCGATATTTACCTTGCTCCCGTTCATCCAGCCATTCTGTGAGTCTGGCGATACAACTTTTAGCTTCAGCCTAGCATAGATCATTGAATCAGATTAGACCATTAGCTTCTCGCCTGCTAGCTTCATGTTTAAAAGTGACTAAGATTTCTGGTAATTTTCCCATTTAAAACGTGTCTCCTCTCAAGTTAGAAAGTGCAATAAGACCAACTGAAAATGAAACCTGGCGTTTTTCTAGGCTGATTTGACATGGAACTACACTCTCATCTGGCGTAATAATCAAGGCAACTTGCAAACTACTGGCACTACTACTGCTTGTTGTCTATGGGGACTATTTTCAGATGCTGCGTACGATATCACTGCGCCTATGGTACGTTTGCAAGTTGCCTTGATTATTACGCCAGATGAGAGTGTAGTTCCATGTCAAATCAGCCAAGAAAAACACCAGGTTTCATTTTCAGTTGGTCTTATTGCACTTTCTAACTTGGGAGGAGACACGTTTTAAATGGGAAAATTACCAGAAATCTTAGTCACTTTTAAACATGAAGCTAGCAGGCGAGAAGCTAATGGTCTAATCCGATTCAATGATCTATGCTAGGCTGAAGCTAAAAGTTGTATCGCCAGACTCACAGAATGGCTGGATGAACGGGAGCAAGGTAAATATCGATTGTTTTACTCGAGGGGAGGTGGAAAATGAGCGTATTTCCAAAAATGGTGGAATATCCCTTTAATAGGAAGGCCAGTCGAGGCTGAATTTGAATAACATTAATGTCATGTCCTGTAACACCTGCTTAAAGGACAACGTCAACTGGTAGGTTTGAGTAAGAACAGCATACGTATTCACAACAAAATAACAATAGTCTACAGACAAGTCATTTGAATTTGTAAGTGTACATAAAGGGTATAAAAGGACTGTTTGTGCAGTCAGTGCATCACCCAAAGTCTTCTTCCAATCATCGTCATCTTGTTAGAAGTCTGTTCAATTCGATAACTGAATGCAGCACAAGCTGCAGTCAATGGATACAAAAGGAGGAGAGTTTGGTAATTGACTAGTACTAACTTACTTCTAACAAGATGGAGGCAAACTAAATAACAGCAAGGTAATGTACTGACTAGATAATGGCTTTAAAGAGTGACTTTCTTTGACGTAGGGAATCTTCCCTCAAAGGCTAAACTATATTTAGTTGTTAATGCATATCCAGTCTTTCTCAAGACTGCACTGATTAACGTTGTTTTGGACCCCAATGAAAGTTTACACTTCATCCAAAAATAGACTCACGGTTGCTCTTGGATGGGAGTTGTCAAGTAAGTCAATACGCTTTTGTAAACTCAGTAGGGCCTAATATATAATCCTAAACCAATCCCTGTTTTCACAAAGGTATCAACAGGTGTACCGACCTGCCAACCTACATAGTTCCTAATATCACTTAAGATTAAGTGAGATTATTAGGCTATAGTAAGTTGGCTGCTATGTCATTAACACCTCAGTCGTTATTGTGTTGACTCAGGGAAGTCAAACAACAGGATTCAGAGGCTTTGTATGCTGCTCATTGAAATACTGTATACAGTACAATGGCTTCAAATGTTATTTTTTGCAGATACATTTTTGTATCTCTTGGTTGTATGGTGATGTCCATGCTGTGATGAAAGCGTGTTATTTATTGTATATCTACTAATTGCGCGTGCAAAAGCTGTGAGCAGATGCTGCTACTTCTGAAGGATGGCAGCTCAAGGAACATTTTAATGTTCTACTGTCCAGCCTAGCTGGAGTGGCAGCAAACCATCCCGATGACATGATGAGTTAATCGTGTAAGCCGTTAAAAGCATAACTAGCACAAAAGTCTCCTGTGTGATTCACCGCTGCAAATGCATTTCTTTAAATCAATTGACTCACTCTCTAATTACACGTGTTCTCTTTAAAGACATGTTTTATTTCTCTCTTTTTTACCTCAGCAACAGGTTGTCTGCTCTGCTGCAAATGAGGATATTTCAAGCATCGCATAATTACGTGTGAAGCCACAGATGTCTTTGGAGCCACATTATGCTGGGTGATGGAGACAAAGAAAGAAAGAAAAGAAAAACAGGAAAAAGAGAGAAAAAAATAACCTATGGTAAAGTCGGAAGTTAACAGGGTCAAGACAGTTGTTCACCTTTCCCTTTTTTTTGTATTTTTCTTGTAGCCGTAGGTGTGATGACAAACCGTCATTTGCGTCATTCCAAAAAAAAAAAAGAAAAAAGCCTGGGCATACAAACCCACTCCTCACTCTTTGCGCGCGCCGTTGCTAGGCAACACATCCTTACCTCAACACACACACACGTGTAGACATGAGGGAGGGCAGCACGTGCAGCAGAAGAAGCCGCTTTCACCTCCACCCTCTCCACCCTCTCCACCCTCTCCCCACGCGCACACCCACCCTCTCCCAACCACCCAGGTGGGGAGGCAAAGGCAACAAGCACATTACCTACTTTGCGCTCTAAAGCGATAAAGCATTCATAAGCCTGACAGGATGGATTTTTATTGCATTAAAGAAGCTCTCATGATAAGATAAGATATACTTAAGTGCTGATCTGTATCTAAACCCATTAGAAAGTAGGACTATATATTTTTGGGGGCCTTTTGTCTTCATTCAGATAGGACCGAGTAGAGTGTCAGAAAGTGAGCTGGAAAAAAGAGATGGGGAGGGAATGGGATTGACAAATGACCAGAGGTCAGATTCGAACCTTGGCCCTTATGGGCTCTTGGACTTGAATGTGCTACAGATGCTGCAGCCTCTTGTGCTACAGTGCCCCCGTCTGAAACCCTTTTAGTGGCTGTTATAGTGCCAATCTAAAGCCTCCCCAAAGAAAAACACGAAATACAATGGCCAACATTTGTGATCTGACGGGTGTTTTGCGATCGCTAGGCCTGTTCCTTCCTACCCTGTGCTGCGCATCGTGCTCTTGTCTGAGTTATGGCATTTGTTATGTCACGAGACCGCTGCCTGCCGAACAGTAACTTTCCAGACGGCCGTAAAACGCACGAAACGCTCAGTTAATTCGCACATTTATGAAACGTTTTGGCAAGGGACAAAAAGCCATAAAATTCTATGGTCAAACGGCATCACTCTTGAATAATAACTGGGGATAAATTACTCAACTTGGTATAATGTGCCAGTTCTACTTCTGGATGTGGTAATACAAGGTCAGAGACATTTCTTGGTGAGGGTATTTGTCATTATGATGAACTCATAAACCCTGGCCTGCAATGCCTCTGTAATTTCTCTGTTAACCCTCATGTTGTCCTAAAATCTTACGACGTTCGTTGTCCTTGGGGTCAATTTGACCCCAGCTACAAAAAACTCTCAAAAATGATTAAAATTATTTTTTTTACCCAATTTTTTTTTGTGGTAGGTACTTAACAAGAGTGTAATAACCACTATCAAAAGCCCTACAAAACAATCCCACCCCCCCACACCCCTTTATGAACCCTGGAACCCTGACTGGCAATATGGCCAATCCAGTGTCAACAGCCCAAAGGCTGACTTTTTGGACTTTTTCAGACCTGCCAAAATAACTTATATGTAATATGTACTTGTATATGAAATAATGATAATAGCTACATGTTCTCATACTATTACAATAATAATATCCATAATTTGTCAAATATTCATTTTCATCATGTTTCATAAAAATGGGGTCAAATTGACCCCAATACCACCAACGTAACTATTTTTTTTACAGGACATTGGAAACATATTTTTGTGCAAATTTCATGTTTACTCTGTTGTACCCTTCAAATAAGGAAAAGTCATGAAACTTGAAGCAAAACAAAAAAAGTGAACCATATATTTTATGATGTTAAACACTGCTTGGGGTCAAATTGACCCCAAGGACAACATAAGGGTTAATGATTCATGATGCTCCTCTAATGCATTACTGTGCTATAAAACTGCAGTTAAAATGTATAATGGCACTTAAGCTAATGTGATTAGATCTGTTCATGCTATGTACGTATAACGGTTAGCAAACTGAGCGACTTCGGTATCTTTCAAGTTATTCTTTATGTCAGATCATGGAATCGTTCCTTTGTGCAGGAAACATGAAGAAGAGAGTCACATTTATCTCTTCCCTGTCTGCCCCCCATCTGTCTTTCTTTCTCTCTCTCTCTCTCTCTCTCTCTCTCTCTCTCTCTCTCTCTCTCTCTCTCTCTCTCTCTCTCTCAGACTCACACACACACCCATGGAAACGGAGGTTTGGCCTGGTTCCGCTGTCCACTCTTGTCCAGTCTTGTGGGTGCAGGGAGGACGTGACCACGTGACCAGCTTTTAACCAAATCCGACAGTAAGCTGTAGTTATGAGCTCAAAAGCCATGGAAACAAATGAGAGTCATGAATGAGAGACTGTAATTTATTATCATTAAAAACAGAATAATGTCACTGGATTGAAGTCTACTGATGTCTGTTGAAGACTGGCTATGCTTTACGCACGGCATACAGACTAGACAAGTTTCAAGCTCAGGCATTTGACCTGAAAATGGAGAAAAAGAGACACACATACATTCACACATGTGAAAGATCCCCCATATGCACGCGTGCGCACACACACACACACACAGACACACAGACACACAGACACACACACACACACACACACACACACACACACACACACACACACACACACACACACACACACACACACACACACACACATACACACACACACAGACACACACTGCCACTGCCACATCCACACTTCCAAGAAAGGAGGCTTCCTTAAAAATCACACGTTAGCTGTTATTACTCAACAGCGGGGCCCAGAGTTACTGACTTTCCCCTCCCCTTCTCCAGACAGCCCCTTCCCCCTCCTCCTCCTCCTCCTCCTCCTCCTCTTCTCTTCTCTCTTTCACTCTTTCC
>NC_085007.1:16466047-16693547 GCF_963854185.1 Sardina pilchardus | reverse complement strand
GTGTGGGTAGCTTACTGAACCTGGAACCCTCCTTCCTGCCTGAGTTTATGGGGTTAGCATTACATCATTCCTGTTAATTATTCCCAAAAACTCCCTAGGCACAGGAAACCCACTAACCCGCCTCCCTTCCCCCAAGTGGAAGAGGTTAGTGAGATAACCTCCTTTTTCTCTCTCTCTCTCTCTCTGGCATGACGAGGGAGTCTTTTGTGTTTGTTTATCTTTTGCTCAGTCAAAAGATAACAAAATCACGGGGAGGAAGTGTGTGTGCATCCAGCCGAAGCGCACACAGAACGCAACTGAGCACTCCTCGTCCCTCGTTCTCTCCACACAAGCGCTTTTAATGAACTGTTTGTGAACTTTTTGAACTAATGTCACTGACACTTCACTCGCCAGTAGCCCCCCCAAACCCCACCGCACCGGGCTGAAAATGTGACCTAAAAAGGGGGTAAAATGAGAAGAAAGTCCAAATTCTGTGGAATGTTGCTTTAAACGTTTTAACTGCCAGGCCACTTCCTGGCTCAGGCAGAATTCGGGGGCAGAATGAATAGCCATCTCAGGCCCGCCCTGTTTGGTGGAATGTAGCGTCTTCTGCGTCGATCTCTCCAAGGGAAAGTACAGAATGGCATAAAGGGCTAGACTAGGTGAACCGCAGAGAGGTCCATGGTACTGTATGACCGCCGCATGGTGTTGCCCTTGATCTCTCCTGCCCTCTCTCCCGTAACTCTTTGTAAGCAGCCAACCTTGGTTACTTAATTGGTGTTAAACAATCCAGGACAAAAAATATACACACTATACACATGCAACTACTTGAAGTTTTTGAACATCAAGTTCAAGTGTGTTTGTGAGTGAGTGAGTGTGTGCATGTCTGTGACTACTTTGGTGACGCCCTAAATGCATGTCAGTATACATGCTTCTATGTATGTGTGTGTGCTTATGTGTGTATACCTGTGTGTGTATATAGTATGTGTGTGTGTGTGTGTGCGCGCAGCAAGTGACTCCAACTACCCAGTGTGCTTACTTAAAGGACCTGGCACACTTCCAGCCGTTCTAAGCAGAAAACAATTATGTTGCGCCTCTATCTGCAAGGTATTCATGGGCTCTGGGCCCCTGTCATCTTTGCCACGCTAGGTTAGCACTTCGTTTGACTTGTGACCAGTCTGTGTGTGTGTGTGTGTGTGTCTGCATGTATAACAAGCTATTGGCACATAATTGTTTTGGCTACTGAATTTTGATTAGCCATTGGCAGCCATTTTGCTGAGGAAGCCAAATGAAATTTTAGAACATGAGCAAATGTGGCCAAGTGTAAGCAAACTAAATTCCAAAAGCACAGCTGAAATAGTTATTGAGAAGTAAACTTGGTGTGTCCAGAGGATTTCGTAGCAATCATACATGAATCACTTTCACTAGACAGCACTACAACACAAATGCGGTGTGATGGGCCTCCTTGAAACCAATGTCATTAAAAAAACTTAGTATGACAAGTAATTTCCCCAAAAAAACTATTTTGGCCCATGTGTCCCGGTAATCCGTGGTCGTAGATATTGTTTACAGAAAATTACTGAAAAAAAAAAAACAATAAAAAAAGCCGCCCTGACAAAATGACCGCAGTGCAATTAGCAATTAGGCAAAAACAGACCTTGCCTTTGTATCAATAGCACATACGGCACCATGAATGCAGGCTTATCCAGAGAGCTACACCGAGAGAAAATCCTTGTGAATCCATGTTTGAATTTTCTAGGAAAGGGTTGTTTATGTTGACATATCCTATTGTGGAAATGTGACCTTTGTCATGAAACTGCTTAAAGATAAGTTCCAAAGAGAATTTCTTACAGAAATCCTTCACCCCTTGGGCGCATTTAAGGCACAGGCTTAAACAGAATATTGCTCTATTACTTTTTAATAGCCTGACCACATTTCTCTTTCACAAGCTAAGTAGGAACATGAGACTTCAGAAACAACAAGCACTCTCAGGTCCTGTAGTGGGTGTAAAAAACAAAAAAAAAAACATCTTTATTGACACAATATTCAAATTGGCATGGTGAGTTGGCACCGTCAAAACACGTCACCGCCATCATGATCGTGTTCGGTAAGATCTGCGTGGGATAGCTTAAGAGGAAAAACCGCATGGTTAGTGTTTACACTGACTCAATGATTATACCTTCACATATGCATGGCAGAACCGTGGCTAAGAGGCGTGGGAGTGATTGACAGCTAGATGGTCTCAGGAGCACTCAGTTGGCACCAAATAGCATTACTTTTGAGATTCTTTTGAGCAGTAGGTCACATTCAGATTCAGCATGGTCTTTACTAAACATAAATACCTCCTCTACACCTGCCCAATAGATAGATAGATAGATAGATACTTTTGATCCCCAAGGGGAAATTCAAAGATGTATGACAACATCACGCCTAAGGACAATGAAGTTTCACTCTTTAATTCTGAATACGAGGTGTGGTTTCCATCCTGGACTGGTAATGCTTGTTAGGAAATTCAGCCTTCTACTGTGTGTAGGCCACAGCTTACCAGTCTGTGGCAGTACCAGATCGGCAAAACAATAGGAATACAGAGATTAAAAAAAACACATTGGCAAAAGGAGTCCATGTGTGTGTGTGCGTGGGGAGGGGGGGGGGGGTGTCATGATCTGTTATTGTCTCTCCATTTCCCTTGGAGAAGCACTGTTTCGAAAATGAGTCAAGTGTTGTTGTCTAATGTATTGTTCCAGATGGTGAGAAAACAAAGGCATGGCTGATAGGTCACAGAAGGAGTGTGACATTTCTCTTTTGTGAGAAGGATTGCTGCTGACACAGGTGTGACCTTGAGAGAATTCAAAACCACTGCAATGATGGTTAGTATGTCAACACAGTGCAATATGCCCACAGGCGACACCCTACTGTCGTATCAGAATTATGAATCTTACGCAACGAGACAATGAGTAACAACACTTAAATTATGACCTTGGCAAACTGGAGGCTAGGAGCGCAAAACAAATATTGAAACGTTGCAAATTATTCTATTTTATGTATTTTACTTGCCATTGCCCTATAAACTGCAACAACCCTATACTGCATATGGCCTGTAAGAGTGAGGACAGCATTCCGGAACAGTGGAGTTGATGATTTATTGAGGCTTTTTACAAACTTTTTGGTAAAGATACAATTCTTCCCAAACCATTAATAAGTACATCTCCATAAAGTAGTGCATTGCTGTGTTGGGTAATTGGTGCAGTGTAGTAGAACCACACAGGCACAGAATATGGTCATTCGACAAAAATGATCGTAAGGAAGCACCAGCTTTCTGGAATATAATCTGGGTGAAATGGCCACACATACTGTATAATGCAATAGCATTTGATAAAAACAAGGAACACAAATTTAAACAAGGGCCCCTTTGTGTTGGCAGGGGAAAGGCAGTGGAAGGCAACTCATGAAGATGGAAAACTGAAATTTAAATGATATGAACCCATGCAAAAGTCATCTGGTTTACAAGTACAACCTTTCTCACAGTCATGCCTATTCTGACAATATGGGCCACAGAAATGAAATCATGTATCTCACAGTACCTACAATCTACAGAGGCAACCATCACATCGCTGATCATAACAGATCTAGTTGCTCTGTATTTAATTTCTCACAGGAACTAGCATTAGCATATTAGATGCTAATCATTTAAAAATGGGACACCCTCACCCATGTCTTAAACAATTTTAAGGCCAAAACCTGCATTAAACACAATATGTGACGAATGTTTTTTGTGCCATATTTTAAATTTTTGGGAAAGAGTTAGGCCTCTAACTAGATAGATGTTAGTAGTGATGATTGCCCTTGCCTGAATCATTCAGGCTGAATTATACCCCCCCCCCCCCCCCCCCCCCCATCCTATCCCATCCCTCTACCACCACACCACCACACCTCCTCTGTAGGAGGGAACCGTGGTCTGGCTGCTCCATCACATCTGACTGGAGGCAACTAGCAAACGCTGTCGCGATGACAATAGCGGTGATGGAGAGATGCATAGACGCTCGCCGGGGAGGGGGGAGGGGCTCTGACTGCCTCCGGTCGGTTCCGCTCACTCTCCCTTGAAGCGCGGGGGCCTCTTCTCCTTGAAGGCGGCCAGGCCCTCGAGACGGTCTTTCGTCGGAATAACCTTGGAAACGACGAGACCCGTTAACAAATTCCATTCTATCTTTAGTTTGGGCTCATGCGCGTCCACCCTCGCTCCGATCTCTCGCTCGCTCACATGCACAAAACACTGACTCCAATCTGATGACTAAACCTTTACAGCGACAGTCTGACTCGCCTGGTTGTCCTCTAGATGTGGACAATACGTGTTACTGTGTGCACCGGGCTTTAACAAACAAACAAAGAAAAAAAAAACAATACCACTGACACCAATTAAGCAGAAATGTACAGCGGTTACTTCTCAAAAGTCATATGTTAGTCATATTCACTGGAACATGTACAATATTCATCTCAGATGCTCAGAGAAAGGATGCTGACTAATAATGTACCATCAGTGTTGTCTCAGCATATGGGGATATTCTGCATAGTCCTATTTCTACATCATAACACTTAACACAATGCTAAGGTTCTTTCAAATGAGCAAATGTCAGCAATAGAAGCTTATAAACAGAACTGATTCCCTGATTCATCAATCCCTGATGAGTTCATATGACTTCCCAGACTTACCTGGGCATAGCAAGCTTCTTCAATAGCTAGACCGGTCTTCAGGTCCACCTGCAAATGAAACGGATTATAGAATTAGACATTTCTCTCATTTGAAATGCCAAGAACAATTCTTCCAGGAGGTTCAAATGTGCTGCACCTTCGTGGGTTCATCCATTCAGATTAGCATCGCTGTTCAGCAATAAACTCAGTAGGGCATCTTCACTGATAACATTTAAATCAGGCCAGAGGGCCATCTTCAATTACACTTAATCAACTCATACAAATTGGCTTTCGGACACAGTCAAACACCAGATTAATTAACTGTGGGCGGCCGAGTTCCTGAAGGTGCTATTGTGCTGGAGGAAATTAGTGGCTTGTGTAGCCAGAGGTTGCTTTTTAAAAGCTGGAATAGGGTCACATAAACATCACATCAGGCGAAAACAAAAACAATGGATGCAGTCCAAACACATGAGCACAAGAAGGCATTATTAACCTTTACTTAGATTCCTATTTGGGTCAAATGATTTAATAGGGAAAATGCCCTTACAGCTAACAGATTAAATTTGTTTATCCAACCTTCCTGAAAGGATCATTTTAAACTGTTAAATATGAGCAAATCCATGCATCTCACAGATGAATATGCTTCCACTCAAATTGGTTTTGTGTGCACTTTTGTATTTTTTCTTAAAACCTAACCTGCTTTACAACAACAGAAACCAAGTGAATTGAAGCTAATTAAGTTTAAAAGTCCATTTTCGTCTGTGACATCAACCCGTTCATCACTGCCGTGGCACACTGTGAAAGCTCACTTACTAACCTATAAAAAAAAAAAACTAAAAAACTGAACACCACCAGACTTACAAACCTTCACCATGACAACAACTCTGAAAGACCTACTTTCATAGGTTACCTTGGCATTTTCATGTGCCAGAAATATCTCTGGCACACGTGGCACACATGGCACAGCGTACACACACACACACACACACACACACACACAGAGACACACACAGAGACACACAAAGAGACACACACACAAAGAATAAAACATAAAAAAAGATATATAACCTCATTTCAACCACTTGTTTTTTTATAAAGGTAATACTGGAGGAGTGCAATTTTGACCATCTCAGCCCCAAAATGAAAGTACTCAAGGCACACTAGATGAAGCAATGAGGCACTATATCTGTGTACAAAGCATAGATGGGATGGTGGGTAAAGCGAAGGCGTTTATAAACGCTCAACCATCTTGCATTAATTTATCGATGAAGTACATTTGTTTTTTTTTCTGTGGCACACGGTTTATTATGCTTCCAATTACAGCTGGTCGGAGATTGTGCAGGTCCATGGACCGGTTTGTATAAAAAGAACATTTTGAAAGCATTGCTCAGCTCTTTTAAAACGCATAGTTATCCGAAATGTACCAAAAGACCGAAAAACACTGCGTCAATGGAGTTCCTAGGAAAAGGATGACTGGACTAACTCACACTTCCTGTTAGTGACATAAGCTGCTTTTTAGACATTTACTCCGCACTATATGCGGATCTTTGTCCCAGGGATGTTCGATCCTTCGGGTGATTCAGATATAATGCTTACATGTGGACATTATTCGCCAACGACACCGACACACATGAACAGAATCTCTGCGTGGCTGAACATGCGCATGAACAGAATCTCTGCTTGTTCTTTGCTTTGTTCAGACACGAGCTCATTTACATAGTGTCTGTTGGAAATACTAGGAGGAGAGTAGTGTAAGAGCCGGCTAAGTTTGGAGTTCCAAAAGTCCGTTTATGCTGTTCAGATATATACACATCAATCACTTGATATCAGAACATAAAGACTTACAGTACGGAGAGAGAGAAAACCTGTTGCAAAGTCAGGTTACCAGGGTTGCGCCATATCATATTGCATGTCACATATCCCGATCATTCTTGTATTACCAACATTGTTGCATGTTTTAGCATAGCTTTGTGTGCCTCCATACACAAAAAAGTGCCCATGTGCCAGGCCAGCTGAGTTACCAGACTCTACCCTCCTCTAAGTTTATCTAAATGGCTGTGCCACACAGCGATGGGCTTGCTGTACGTTTGACAAGATGCCATTAAATACCGAGGCAGACATCACCTACAACATAATAGCCTTTTGGAGCTGGTCAGAGTTCAGTCCTTTGTATGGGCACCCAATGAAGTCAATTCACCAAGAGTACAAAGTGCACACATCGCAGTGAATGATGAGTTTCCTACCTCAATCCCCTGGTTGATTGCCAGCTTTGCCATCCTGATTGCGATAGGTCCCTAAAAAAGAAACGAATAAACAAACAAATAAAACCACTGACACCAATTAAGCAGAAATGTACAGCGGTTACTTCTCAAAAGTCACACATTAGTCATATTCACTGGAACATGTACAGTACAATATTCATCTCAGATGTTCTGAGAAAGGATTGCGGCTAATAACGTACCATCAGTGTTGTCTCAGCACATGGGGATATTCTGCATAGTCCTATTTCTACATCATAACACTGACACAATGCTAAGGTTCTTTCAAATGACACAATGTCAGCATTAGGGTTGCAAAGGGGCAGAACGTTTCCAGTACATTTCTGGAAACTTTCCATGGAAAGTTAAGACGGGAAATTCAGGAAATATTCGGTTGGAAACTTCCATGGAATGAAAGGAAATTATTAGCCTGGCTATCACCAGACCAAGCTCAATCTTTTGGGATTGAACATTAGTCTTAGGAGTCAGCACTGTATTTCTACTGCAAAAGAGGCATGATCAATGGGCTTAGTTCAAATGACTCTGTACACATTTGAATAGTCCTTCAACCAATCAGGCCAACGATCTGGGCGCAATTGATTCCAGCGAATGTGGACATTTAAGTTTACTAACTTGACTGGCTTCCCATATTTAACAAATCCAGTTTATTCCCATTAATTCCCAGTTATATTCCCTTCAATTTTGCAACCCTAGTCCGAAAACTGTTATTAGCTTGCCTCAAGTTAGCCACGCTTGCCAACAAGTGGGTCTGAGGAGGTAGTTATCAATGCATATACACTGACACTGGAGTAAGGATTACAGAGTTTGACTCAATTGAACAATTTCAAGCAAATTCTTAGCCAATAGGAATACTCTTCAAGGAACACTCCTCTAGATATATACTCTAAATAAGCTCCTAATACAGTCCTCTTCTGCTTAACCTATACGTCAACATCAGTGAATACACAAACATTGGTTAGCTATACTATGATGGCATGCTTTAGACAGGAGTGTGATGTGTGTGACATGCTTTAAGTATGCTTCAGTAAAAAACTAAACATCACATATGAAGTCCACGAAGGCCGTTTATCTTGGGAGAAACACAGTTTCATTCAGCTGCGCACTCCTTGCTGTAGGTCGTCAGGTCGACTAACCTGTGGGTTGAATTCGCGGGCCAGGTCCAGGGCCCTGTGGTACGCCGCGTCGCCACTTTTGTTCTGCTCCACGGAGTGGCTGACCAGCCCCAGCTTGCAGGCCTCCGTGCCGTCCACTACCCGCGCTGCGAAGATCAGCTCCTTGGCCAGGGCCACGCCGATGGCCCTCGGGAGCCTCTGGGTGCCCCCTGAGGAGAGAGAGAAGAGAGAGAGAGAGGAGGGAGGAGAGGGAAAGGGTGAGGTTGGGACAGGGGCCAGGTTTGGGAAAAGGGGAGATGGCAAGTGGTGTGGGGTGTGGGGGTTGGGGCAGGGAGGAACAAGGTGAGGGGAGGGAGAGGATAACAGAGGTGAAGGAGCTGAACTTCCATGTCCCACATTTAACTGCCATGAGTGTAACTTTCGTTTCGACACAAATGATGTGCCTCATATTTCTGTGGCCCATTGCATTGGAATCTGTGGAGGTCGGAGCACTATTCAAAGGATACTACAACCTATGAGTGAGTCAGGGGGATTCATGGAAAAGTGTATTAACAGGGATCGCTTTCTTCAGTGAATGACAAAGTTTATTTGGGAGATCAGGGCAAGCAATTGCACACAATTGTAATTTTCCTACAGTCTTTTGGATAACAAATTCCAGTGTAGGAGTTTTTTTTTTTATCTCTGACGTGACTACCACCATGACCGACCAGAGTGCTATTCTTCATCATCATTCATTTATATTTACTTCACATTGTTTAATCTGACAACACATGCTATTTGGAAATAGCTTCAATGCTATCAGTATCAGTATCAGGAGGGTGGCATCCGTGTCTCTGATATGTATGATGATTAGCACATTTGAATGATTATCAGTTCCAGACATTTACGCTTACTCAGTTTGCTTTTGTATCGAGTTTGATTTTTTGATCAAATGATAAGAAACCAGAAGGCAGTATTCTTTTGTTCAACACTTCCTCCTGAACCCCATGCACCCTCCTCCTCCCACACACACACACACACACACACACACACACACACACACACGTGTCTGGTGGTTAGTGGGCATTGCTCATGGTCAGGGTGACCTGGCCTTCCTGTCTTACGGGCCTCCATGTGGGCCTCTGTGTACTCAGGCATGGTGGGCAGGATGGGATCCCTGAGCTGCCTGAGACTTCCAGAGCACACGTGGGTTACGTCAGATGGAAAGCAGAGGAAAAGCTCCATTATTCTGATTCAGAATGGTGCGGAGGGCCCCCTCCAACACACACACACACACACACACACACACACACACACACACACACACACACACACACACACACACACACACACACACACACACACACACACACACACACACACACACACACACACACACACACACACACACACACACACACACACACACACACACAAACAAACATGTTGAGCTCTCCCACAAGTTTGCTTCAGCTAACCTTTTGAGATGGTCAGCGAGTAATTCAAGGCCGTAAGTAAGCCAGTGAGTCACTAGTGTGGGTTACAGATGTTTGATGTCTGCTGGGCTGAGCAATCTGCAATCAAAGTATTGTAGAGCACGCTCTCATAATCCACCAGTTGAAGGTCTCTTCCATTTAATTAAAGCTGGGAACAGAACAGACCTCCCAATTTTTAAACCAGATTTTGAAAGGATGGAACATCCGTGACAGTCATGGGAAGTCTGAGAGAGTCAATGGTAGTCATGGCTGGAATTGTTACGTGTGTTTACTGTATGTGGCTGATTGAATCTGGAATTGGTCAACAATGGATAGAATCACAAAGGATTCAATCTCACATGTTTGATCATTTCTGTGATATGGTCTGTGATATGGTTACCATGGTTGCAATTATTAAATTAAAGAGCCAACAGCTCAATCGTTAAGTTTGTGCTCATAAATAACTCTCCATCAGATTACATTTGGAGGTTCGGTCTACTCGCATTCTTATCGTGTGTGACTGAAAAAAAAAACAGGAGGTCTGTTCCCAGCTTTAATTGTGTTTATTTATACAAAACCATCAGAATATAATGTCTTCATTGTCATTGTATTTAAGTACAATGAAATTGGAGAGCTACTCTAGTAAGGTGCTACACTAAAAGGTGCCATGTGTAGGTTTTTTTTTGTTGTTGTTGAAAATAGTCAAAAATTAAAATCACAAATTAAATTGCCCCGATATCCACTACAATTGGAATGCTAACCAGCTAGCTTTGTCTATGCTAGTGAGTGTACTCTCTTATGCGCCACAATGCATCCCAAGAGGTGCTGTATTGAACACATACATACGAATAGAAAAATGCCATCGCAGGCATAATGGGGCCTTAAAAGATGATTCAATGCCTATAGAACCTCACATGTAGCCTTTGCAGTGACATGGTCTTAAAGTGCTTTACAAAACACTCAAGGCCTGAATCACCAAAGTAAGCACACAGGCATCAGTGGAACTTCTGATGGCCTAGATCAGGCGTCACTTCAGGCCTGGTTCCAACAGAGAGGCCTTCACCAGCTAACGCCCGAAATATGGATTGACGTTGCACTGTGATATCATGTCCAGTTGTCCACTGAGGCAGGGACTTAACTTGATTGTGGCGCATCATTAAAGCAGAACAGCTGAGTTATGGGTTACATCTAAGCAAGTACAACAAGAGATCTCTGGGGGGAAGCCCACATTACAGTCATACCCCACTGTCAATGGACTAGCCTTAAACGGTCAATCAAACATGGGGCCGTGACAAGCCTCCTCAAGTCTTGCGCTTGGCACTTGTCGAAGAGACGTCTTCGTTGGCCTGACGAGCTGTACACCTGTGGGAGCTGAGAGCACAAACAAGCTGCTGAGTCACACGATTCCCGCTCCTGGTCTCGCTAGAAAAGCGTGGATGACTTCCAGCGACTGGGTGTAGCCGTCACCAACAGACACAAAGTTGATAACGTAACAGGAATGTGACGAAGGCTAATACAGAAGTGGTTAGAAGATCCATTAGCGCAGCAATTTCCAGCGTATTAGTGTCGGGATGGCGTTTCATGCTAATTTAAAAAAAAAATTAAATAAAAAAATGTTGATTTCTCCCATGTATCAACTGCAGTGTCCAACACACATCGTTTGTTGGTTTTCATTCCGATCAAAATCAGAACGGAATGACAAACAAAGAAAATATAAATGCATTCCCATGTATAGCCCGCCCTTGTGTATTAACCGCATAGCTGAGAAAAGTTTGCAAAATCAATGTATAAAGCTATGTTAATAGGCAGGAAACCATTGGCTTTGGGGTTTGCATCAAGCTATAGAGATTTACAGATAATTTGATGATCTCAAAAAACAATACTGGCATGCCAGAGAAGGTTGGTACAATCACCAGGTTCAGCAATTATTTACTGAAATGCTGCTAGTACACCATCTTAATCTGCTACACAGTACCGACAGGCCTTCAAGAATGGAGGCTTGGGTGAAGCATGACCGGTTGAAAGCATTGTGTGAACTGAGCTACTGTGCTGATATGTGTCATCAAATACTGTGGAAAAAAAAAATCACGTGCCGTTTTCTCAATAGGCGATAGAGATTACATGAGGCATTGTGACCAGGCAACTTACTGTGTCTTCATATATATATATATATTTTTTTAATTCATTTGACCAAAACTAGGAAGTACAGGAAAAACAGGATCTCTTCAGTAACTTCTGTGCTTCTGTCCACAATGACTCACAGTGTAATCTTTCTTCCATTCTCTTTGTTTGTGCGTTTTAGATAAATGAACAAAAGACTTGTCTACACAGAGACGAGTTCTCTGTCCGCTCAGGCTTAAAGGCTTTGAAACAGCTGGTTTTGTAGAGTGAGGGGGAAGTCCTGCTTTATATTTCTCAATCATTTCAGCAGAAATTCTGCAGGACCAGATAAGGTTGACTAACGCAAAAGTGTCAGGACCGAGTTCCCCAATGACAGCACCCGGCACCTGTTAAATGTGTGACACTAGTGATGGTCTTTGATTTAGAGGAAGATGGCGTGCGTCATCTGCACCTATTAACCTATGTGAAACCGACAATTTATTTACCGCAGGCAAAACAAAAGAGACACTGTTTACCAAGCGTGTCTGCTGCCAGACATTCCTGAAAAATAGAACCATGAGGGTAGGATGAACAACCTGTGTGTGTGTGTGTGTGTGTGTGTGTGGCTAAATGTATGTCATTTAAATAAGCACAGAAAGATGTCTATCTGAATCAGGGCTTTGTTTAGTCCTGAGAGGTTATAAATGACAAAGAAAAAAGATACTTGAAGGGGAATAAGAATTGTGGAATCAACTATCAAACACAGATTGTTACCAGGGCAGGTCAACTACAGAGTTATATCTAATGTGCAGCCCCCATCATATCCAAAGTAACGCATGCGCACGCACACAGAGTTTGTACTTGTTGTTGCTCCCTTATAGCTGTTGAACAGAGTCCATTAGAGCTAGTTAATACAATCAGCAGTTTGGTTAAAGATTACAAAAATGCATAAGGCATTTCAGACATCAGCGTTCCATGTTATATTTACGCCTGGGAATAAAAAAACCCCATCCAAGTAATGATTAACTTCACTGCCTAAAATGCAACAGTAATAGTGTAACCCTGTGCAAAGGTGTTGAAAGAAAATTCCTTTAAAAAAATGTCTGCATAAACCGCTGCCAAGAGCCACTTTTAAAGCCGGCCAAGTCATTCTTTGGATCAACTCAACAAGATGTTAACAATTATTTTAGTAGTCACTCCTGTGGTCGACTGTTTATCTTAATTACACGGTCATTCACATATATCTGACAGAGTACTGGTGCGTAGTCAACCATCAGAACAATTAAAGGAGAAATCCAGCGAGTTTTCACATACTGTAGATCCCCGTTGCTCAAGGTAACTGAGTACTGTTAGTACAAAAACAATCGCAAACGCAATAACAAACGCAGCCAAGCAACTAAGCGTGGGCATGTACATAGGGGCTCACGGACATGCCCACAGAGTGTAGCTCTATAGCTGCCTGGCCACATTAGCTGCTGGGTGTAGCAACTTGAGCTACTGTAGGTAAAACCAATTGTTTTTTGTGGTAACACTTTACTTGACGGGTTCGTTCAGAACACATTCATAACAGCTGTCATGAATGCATTCATGACTGTTTCATGAAACATGACTCAACATTCATACCAACCCTTTCATGAATGTGGAAGACAAAACGTCAAAAACTTGTCAAAATAAAAAAACAGCATTGCTGTCTTTTTTGTTTTAGCCAACATGATCATGTCACATCTTAGTCAACGGGGAAGTCCAGTGTCCAGGAGAATTTCGTTTTTTGTTTGTCTGTTTGTTTATTTTATGATAGCAACCTCTGATGAATGCATAATTGTCCACCAATGACTATATATAGATATATAAATCAGGAATGTCCAACCATTCAGAGGTCTACAGATGGTCAGTAGCTCACTTCCCAGTATGATGAATACTTCACAACTCGTATAGTAAAGTGACATTTGAAGTAGACTTCATAAAATATTCATGAGATGTTTACAAACGCTGGAGAGGATAATTTCATAATATGGATTACTAGATTGTTGGACTTTTATTTTGACAAGTTTTCGTAGTTTTGTCTTCCACATTCATGAAAGTGTTGGCATGAATGTTGAGTCATGTTTCATGAATCAGTCATGAATGCTTCATGTGCAGTTCATGACAGCTGTTATGAATGTGTTATGAATGAACCCGTCAAGTAAAGTGTTACCGTTTTTGTTTTGTTTTGTACCAATGTTACTCGGTGAGCTCGAGAAACAGAGATCAATATGAAATCTCACCGGATCTCCTTTAAGGCATGGAAAGATGCAAAACAGACAACATTGAATCTTGCACACATTTAGAATTTCCCCTTGGGGATCAATAAAGTATCTATCTATCTATCTAACAAAAGAGCAGAGAATTATATGATGGAAATGGTTGCGGAGTCACCTCAGTCAGCAAAAAACAAATTCAAAAGCCATGCACAGCATAGTGTAAATGTACACACATACATTTGGTAAGAAAAGGGGGGGGGGGGGGGGGGGGGGCAGACATGAAGAAACGGAGACAGAAAAAGGAGAAACAGGCCCTTACTCCATTTCTCAGTTATGGTCATTAGTTCTTTCTGTTCCCCTTATGGTCAACGCATACCAAACATAAATGACGAAAGCTTTTGTAGATCCCACTGACCAACTGCTAAAGCTGAAGGCACTCTAGAGGTTTTGGTTTGCATCCAAGCATAGACACAGGAGCGGATAAACGAACCAACGCAATATTTGACTTGCGACATCACTTTCACATGAAACACAATCAGCCCTAAATGTTTCAACGCAGTTGCACCACAACGAATTACCCAAGTGCTTTGATGGAAAAAAAGGTGTTTACAGATGGCGTAAGGGCAGAAACAGTTGCAGAAAGTGGGCCGATGTAGCAACACTACCCTCTTCTCCGATTGGCCTGTTGTCAGCTTCAATCATCGACTCTCTCACTCTGACCCTTCAGAGTCCAGCTGCAGATGAATAATACAAACTCCAAATCTAGGGCACCGACTCGACTCGACTGGCTATTAAGATGATCCAGGTTAATGGCAACAGTAGCATCAACCGTCCTTCTGCTTTTCATCTGCTTACTTCACATGACGCGTGACACAATACACCATCGCAGACATCTGACTGCTTTATGAGGGCAACATGTCATGAGGCAGCACTGTCGTAAGTCTGCTACTGAACTTCAGTGTCCACCATAAAAAAAAGAGAGAAAAAAAAAGAAAAGATGTCCCTGCAGACGCCTGTGGCCTGCTGCTGCTGACGTTCTTGTGTAATACTGGGTAACATGTTTTCTTATGAGAATCTTACACGATTTTGCAATACATTCCAAGAAATTGTTGCATCATTTTTTTTTTCTTTTTTTTCTTTTTTTTTTTTTTGCTGAGATGAAGAAAAAGACAGCATGATGACAGAGACAGACACACAGATAGAAAGTCAGAGAGCGAAAGAGAGAAAGGAGAGAGAGAGAGAGAGAGAGGGAGGGAGAGACAGAGAGAGAGAGAGATTGGGTACATAATTCAGCCACAGTTGTTGATAAAGTAGGACAAAAAAAAAAAAAGGACTGAAGACTCTCTGTTGTACCCAATCTTAATCTAAAGTCCCCACCCGACTCCACTCCACCCTGAAGTGCTGTGGCCTGGGATCATATTTACAGAACCACTGAAGCGAGCATGACCCGCTTGCCTCGCCTTCCCAGAAAAGTTCAAGGCGGCAGCAGCAGCAGCAACGGTGGCAGCAGAGGAGCACACGCCCCGAGTGTGTGTGTGTGTGTGTGTGTGTGTGTGTGTGGCTGCGCAAACATGTCCGAGCAAACGGCCAGCTCAGAGAAAGTGGAACTCCGGGAAAAAGCTTGCAGAATCTCACAGTCTCGACTCCGCGGGGCAAACAGGCGTCAATCAGAGAGACAGAGTAACATGATGTGGGTGAGGGAGAAAATTGAGTCGTGCAATGATTGATGCGGGCGAACTCAGAGGGAAGGAATTCACTGTTTGGGAGGTTTGCAGGGAGGCCTTCTCTTACTCCAGGTTGAGTAACACATTTTGTAGGTTAACTGTAAACACCTCAGACACCTGCAAACATATTCTGGGGCAAGAAGCCCCTGTCTTTTCACGCATGCAAACACACACACACAAGCATGTTACGCACACACACACACACACAAAAGCATGTTACGCATGCACGTACACACAGTCACACACACCCCCAATGAGCAGAGGTACAGGACAGGTATGGACACCTTGTGTTTGCATGCCTGTGTGAAACAGTGCAGGCAGAACCCTGCCCATGACCTGCTTGAATGCTACCATGATGGATCAGGTTTCTGCATCACACCTCCCCAGCTATAAGCATGAGTGACAGGAGTGACACACACACACACACACACACACACACACACACACACACACACACACACACACACACACACACACACACACACACACACACACACACACACACACACACACACACACACACACACACACACACACACACACACACACACACACACACACAGCTCAAATAGGCCTTGGAGCAGCGAGAGAGACAGATTCCTGAGGGGGACATGTCCATTTACTCTCATTTACAGCACGGCTGTATAAATAGGAGTACAGTACAGCCACACTGCAGCCGTGCCAGTTACCTTCACAAACTAGGCCACACAGGCCTCCGCTGCACTCAGTGGACACTGGGGAGTACACATGGCCTAGAAGGTTGTGTCCCTCTTGCGACATGTAGCCTATAGTCCAGAACTTAGTGGCATGGTACCGGACTCCTCCAAAGTCCACCATTACACTACACTACCACTACAGTAACAGTGCACAGATATGTGTGATGGAGAAGAAAATTGGATCAGGTCGCAACTGCTACAGGAGTTACACTGGTCTGATACAGAGGCTTCTGTAGTGTACTGAGACTCGTGGAATTGTTGAGGAGGGTTTTAACAACAAAAATAGTAGTGATACAAAAAAAGGAAAAAAAAACAAACATCTGAAATGAAAGGGTATGTTCTTGAGAAAAATGGAAAATAAGCCTTCTGATGTAAATTGCTCTTTGTTATAACCTGTGAAATCAATAAAAAATATATTAGGGGTGTAAAAAATAACCGATACGTATCGGTAATCATTCGGAACGTTAACAACGCGAGTGCATCGGTAGGCAAACCCCTGGATCGGTTTAAATGTACTATGAATCGATAGATAAATCGATTTTAACATGACGAATCGGAAAACTAACGTTACAAGTTATGATAGGCTATTTTCAAAATCGTAAGACCAACCGTGATTTGCTAACACACCAGAGCGCCTAGCCTTCTCCAACGAGGGTAGGCTAAGTGGCGTCATTGCTAGACAGTGGCAGCAACAAACTAGTTGTCAAGTTTAGTGAAACGCAGATAATGCTGACGTGAACGTGTGTTGCAGTATCCTGAACGAAGACATTCAGTCGTAAGCACAAGCCTCAAAACTAGCTTCATAGGCTACAACAAACACCCCTTGTCATCCTCCTGTATTCCCCTTTCCCCGTGTCTCCCCAAATGCTTCGGTGCCTTACTGTATGTTCGGTGCAGGTCTGAAAGTTGACTGAGGAGGGTAGTGCCTACCTGTCATGTGTTGAACGCGGTTCTCACAACGTGCGTTAGTAACCTCCTTATTTATGAAAGGTAATCCAGATAGACACTCTTTCCCAAGAGCTACAGCTACATCACATATTTCTAAACTATTGTGATTGGTTCAGCAGCTAAGTATAGGGTGATATGAATGTATCTCTATTAATTGGCCGAGTGATTTCGTTTAGAGGCATTTGGGCACGTTCTTATTATCAAAATGTTTGTTCAGTCTTTCAATCCAGTCAATCAAGTCTTTTGGAAAAAATGTAATTAATGACATGCAATGGTAGCCTAACTTTTCTCATGCCATTTAAAGTAGCAAAAAAAAAAAAAAAAAAAAAATCTGCAGTATGGAAAATAAAATGAGATTAAGAACTATATTGCATTTTGGGGCCTATTACTGCATCGTATCGAATCGTATCGCATCGTATCGAATCGCACTGAATCGTTCTGTATTAAACCGCATCGTCTGTGAATCGTATCGTAGCTTTATGAATCGATACGAATCGAATCGTCTTAAAAGGGAGAGATTCACACCCCTAAAATATATGTAAAAAAAACAAAACATCTAAAGATGTGTAGTTCTCAGAAAAGGTCAAAGGGTCCTGTTTTTCAAAACCATCCACAAGTAACTTAACTACCTAAATGTCAACCTTCAGTGGACTCTTCAGGATTGATCTGGTCCACCAGCCAAAGCTTGCGATGTAGAGCTCAACCTCCACAGCTTGATGTCCAGCTCCATAACACGGCACATGTTTCACCCGGCACGTTAGCCCTTCGGGGAAGCGCAGGACACAAATAGCCCTTGCAACAGAACATGCATTAAGACGCAGAGGAAAACTGAGATCGGCTTGTTGTTTGCGCCGCAGAGTTTGGCCCACTTTTCCCCCTGGCACACGAGTAAGTGAGCTAACGAGTGAGGGTGAGGGAGGGAGGGAGAGAGAGAGAGAGAGAGAGAGTGAGCGAGAGAGCGACTGAGTGAGCGAGCGAGGCGGTCTGCTGCCGTTTACAGCTCTAATTTCCAGTGCTCATCACCAGGCAACGAGGCCGGACTGTGCCGAGAGGCCGTATCCAGGGGCAGTTTTGTTTGACCTGGACGAGTTCTGGCCCAGTTAAACGGGCCCTCTTGCCTTTCATTCCCAACTGGTGCCACTTACTCACTCAATTCTCAATTACTCAACCCATTGTTCCAGATTTTGTTTCACAAAATATTAAATATTACTACTATATATAAATACTTAATAATAATAATAAATCATATACAGTGCCTAAAGTATTCACATTTGGTATTTCCCCATTTATAAATGGAATCTTTTGATTGCCTTTTCCCCCCTATAATTTGCAAAATTTTATGTAAATGTAAAAGCATATTTCTACTAAGTAATTAGTAGACCACTTCAGTCTGCTGAGATGTTAATGTTTGGCAGATACCAAACGCTGCACATCACCACAAACGCACCAAACCTAATGTGAAGCATGGTGGTGGTAGCATCAAGCAGTTTTTCAAATAAATATTCAGTAAAATTGCAGTATTCAGATGTGCAAGTCTAATTGAGACCTATCTATGCAGACTTGAAGGGGGTGAATATTTATGCGATTGCTTATTGCACTGTATATTTTTAATTAATTAACATTACTTTCTAGAAATCTGCTTTCACTTTGACATTAAAGGGTGGTTTGTTGTAAATTATTGTAAAAAATACAGACTAAATGAAATGGTTTCCATTTATAAAAGCAGCAAAAAGGGAAATATCCAGGGAGTGTGAACACTTTTTATAGGCACAGTATATATTATACTGACTTGAACTTCACCAGTTAGGAGTTTACAGTAGAGTGGCTGTGTAAAACATAGGAACCCCCTTTCAACCCCTTTCCACACAAATCCCCAGCTTCACACATTCAGTCTCACACACACACACACACACTGTACAGAGGTACAGCTGGACACTACTCCCATAATTTTAAGCATCTTAAAAAGTAATGACACCTTCACATTTGACTGCTAAAAGCACTGCTACGGCTTCCCTGGTTCAAAATATTTTGTCCTAGCACACCAATAAAGCAACAGGTATGTTCTCGCCACATCGCACACACCCACAAAAACACCCAAAGCCAGGTAATTGTCAAAAACAAAACACATTAAAAAAAGCATACGAGAGCGAGACGTTCGGCAGCTCTAATGAAGAATCTGGGCCGGCCAGAGAGCATGATGGGAAGGGAGCTCAAACTGGGTCAGCGGTTCTGCAGTGGTCTCGCTCGCACTGGAGTGACTCCATCAGCCGCAGAAAATATTGAAAGCACTGTCTTTTCTTTTTTTTTTGAGTAAGGACAATCGTTTCATTTGTTTTGAGGTCAGTGTGCTTTCACTGTGCCCATTCAGTGTATGTGTAGAGCGGAGAGACAGTTCTTGCAGTACAGTGACATTTTCCATGGCGCATCAGACCAGTGACAGATTAAACAAGCCCAGCGCAGACAGGGCTAGTTGCGTCAAAGCAAATGAATAGGCAATCTTGCTCCACCATATCTTCAGAGGATATCGAGGAAACTCTGAAACACTGCAAGATAGAATCACCTTGACAACCAAGAGTTCAAATAAAGGTGAAGACTGTCCATGTCCAAGAAGACCAAATAACATGTTTGTGACGAAAGCCTTCTATATGGTTACCGTATGTGACACAGCCCACCCTATTCAACACCTCATTATTTTATCAAAACTGTTACAAAAACAATTGTATGAGGGCTTCGCTCAGGAGGCAAACATAACTACACTTCCCATTACGCCTGCACAGGGGATGGGCTGATTTCATGATGCTTACCATGTACCTGCATGTGAAGAAAGGGATGAGCATCTGAGCTGTTCACCCAAAGGCAACTATTTTTCTCACAAATCTCTCTGAAGATGCAGCCGAGCGTCAGACGATAGCTGTTGCTGCAAGAAATTCTGACACCACCCTGTTTCCAGTGAAATCTCTGTTTTGATCATGTGGTGCAGGAACATGTCACCTCTCTCTGCTCTCTCTCCCTCCTTCGCTCTCTCTCTCTCTCTCTCTCTCTCTCTCTCTCTCTCTCTCTCTCTCTCTCTCTCTCTCTCTCTCTCTCTCTCTCTCTCTCTCTCTCTCTCTCTCTCTCTCTCTCTCTCTCTCTCTCTCTCTCTCTCTCTCTCTCTCTCTCTCTCTCTCTCTCTCTCTCTCTCACACTCTAAGAAAAACGCTCTTTGTTAATGTGGCTTGAGTTTTGAATCAAGAATGGAATGCAATTCATATTAACTCCACAGTTGAGGACAAAACTCAACTTTGAAGCCTATGCGACAAGGAATTCATACACTATTTGTCGCTTATGCATCAAAATACAACATTTACTTTCAATGTACAGTATGTGGTATGCTCTCCACTTCAGTGTTATCCTTCATAACAGGTTTTATATAGTCAATGTATTAATACATGCATTTCAAGGGTCAGGATTTTCAGGACACTAATTATCAAACTGTATGTTCTACAAAACTGCTGGGTAGCAGCACAGATGTCAGAGAAAATAGCCATTATTTCAAGTACATAATGAGAAGCGCTTGACAAGCCAGCCCCTGAAGAAGTACTGACTCAGGCATAATATTTTAAATACGCAGCAAATACGACAAATGCGAGGCTTTTTCATGGAGTTGTTTGTCTTGTCCTTTAACAACCTAGTTAATCCTGCACTTTTGGTCTAAATTCGCAAAGAATTATCCAGCAAATTTGTTCAATCATTATGATACCTCTATAACCCCATTTCCCTCTCCACTTATCCCATCACTACACAGTGGACTTTAAAGCCATGTGCTACATCAAATGAGAACAAAAACAAAAAACATCAAATGAGAACAAAAACAAAAAAAACACAGGTCTGAGTCACATAAGAATAAGTCAATTATGTGCACTTCTGGAGTTAAGGCAGGATTTCACAAAATGAGCTAAAGATATGGCCCATGTTTGAGGTTAAGTAAATATTTTTTTTTATTCAGCCATATTTTCACTTTTGTCAAGGTTATTCCTATTCACTTTCTTTCACAATCTGGTGAAAACTTACAGATCAACACAGAAACTTGAACTGACCCTGATCTCTGAGACATGACCAAACAAACAAAAAAGTCTAATCCATCACAAAGGTCTACAATTTCTAACAATTCCACATAGATACAGCCACGTAGATAGTGGGAGCAGACAGCCAACCATTCATCAAAACATGTCAAATCTCCTGCTCCATGCTTATTTTCAATGAACATCTACATGCCCACCAAGTTTCATGTGTCATTCCTGATGTATTACTGCGTGCCAGTGGTGACTGGTAACTGGTAACTGTGTCATATCTGAAAACCATAAAAACCCGAATCGGATACTTTCCAGTTGTAACAAGCCAAATAACAAGATCCTTTCGTTTGTTAGCAATATTAACAATAGCTAACAGACAACTGGTAACAAAACGTTTATTACGACTTGTTGCAAACCGGGCCACAGGCAACTGTGGTCAACTGGGGTGTGAGCGTAGCCATCTAGGAAATTCAAACTGAATACTCTGAGTTTTAACAAGCTGACAAGTAGGAATTACATCTTATGGGGGCATTCAAATTGCAACTTCACCTGGCTGGGAAATATGACAGGGAATGTGACTTACAAGTACAATTGGAACATTGCACATATTGCGCTGTTTTTCTCCCTCTTCAGACCAATTGCTCTTAATAGAAGGTCCATGGGCAAATTAGTTTCATGGAGGTGCATGACACACCTTCCATTGTCAGGGGGTGGGGGGGAGAGAGAGAGAGACAGACAGCGAGCGAGAGAAGGAGAGAGAGAGAGAGAGAGAGAGAGAGAGAGAGAGAGAGAGAGAAAAACACCCTTTTTGCTGACGTCTTACCACTCCATTTCCAGGGAGTCGAGGGCCGTGAATAAATCTGAAAGACCTGGCGGTGAGCCAAGGCTCTGGTGACCTATTTTCAAACAAGGGAGAAAGACGGCTCGCAACAGGCTGGAGCAGGAAGGCCGCTTCACTTCACCCCCATCCCTCTCTCTCTCTCTCTCTCTCTCTCTCTCTCTCTGACACAGGGAGAGCAATCCTTGGACAATCTCAATCACTTTTCCTGAAATCAAGTGGCTCACCTAGCGAGTCGGCTCATTCAAAATGGGGGTTGACAGAAAAAATAGGGGCAATCACTAGATCTAGTGCCTATTGTTACTTTGAGATGTTGGGCTGGTGTTGCTATTAAAAGGACAGCAGATGCGACTGCAGTGCACCTGTTGACAGGTTTATTTTTGCTGAGGGTAGCAACAAACACAGAAGTCTAGCTCTTGTTTGTGTACACTGGCACATCCTAAAATGTGGGCTTAACAGTAAAGGCATCAAAGGGTCAACTAACCACAATTAGATTCAGTAAAATCCGAAAGATTCATCTGAATTGAACAAAGAATCTGGTTCAGAAATGTTAAAACATCAGTAGCGAAAGCGAAACCAGTGACAAACATTAGCGTCACTCAACAAGTATGCACAAAAATGCAAGCGATGGGATCTTAAAAATAGAAAATCACTGTGACGAGTCCATGAGGACATCAAGATCTAAATCCCAACGGCTATGCAGCAAAGGGGGGAAAAGCAAAAGTCACATAAAAAGGCTCAAGAAATGGCCAGACAAAAGCACTGACATCAGTCCAATTAACACAAAGCCAGCTACTCCACCCCACACTACTTGGCTTTCCCCAAATAGAACTTTCCAGAAGATATTCATATTTTAAATTGCACAAGCAATATTAATAGACATTCTTTCTATTAAAAAAATTAAATGTTTCAGGTGAACTGATGTGCTTTCATCACTGCACTTCTCAGTCTGACTTCATGAACCAGCCGTGTAATTTATTCTCTAATCTGTCTCACAGCTCTAAACTGCCAAGAAGCCGATAACAAGCAACCAGTCATGAGACAACACCAGGCAACATTTCGGAATAAAGACCTCTAAGAATAACCGCGACATTTGAGAAACTGAGGAAACAGAGAGGAAAAAAAGGGGGGAAAGAAAATAATCCTTCTCCATTCATTCCCTGGCAACTGAATGTGCTATTGTGGCGTTCCTGCTTCCTGGGCTCTGTGTGACGACTGTATTTTTAGCGTGAGGTAACCGAAGCGGTAATCTCATTTTATTAAAAAATTCCTTGGAAGGGTTTCAGTCTGGTGGGGCCGCAGACAGAGGCTGACCTTTGACCTCCATGACAGATCCCCACAGAGCTCAAACCCCAACAAAGAACAGCTGAGCAGAAGCAGTGAGAGGCACATAGAGAGGTACATCAAAGACAAGAAACCATTTTTTTACTCGCCATACAAGACCCACAGAGAGTACTTACACATTATTAAGATCCCTGATTTCGGGTATGAATAAAGTAATATTGAACACGTTTAGGATAGATTATATTTGACCACTGGACATAACACAAAACTGGCACAGGACTAGATTTTTCTAGACAATGTGCGGAACTATACTGAGTCAATTTCCCCTTTTGTCAAGTCATACAAAAGCAATTACAGACATTCTGCGTCATCTAGCTATGTCAACTCATTATGCTTAGAGAGACTATGACAATGACCAATTTAACACACAATGTGTTAGTAGTCCACTGTAAAGGACAATTCTGAAAAATGTATTATGCTTATCCTGTAAGAGTCCGCTTCCTCATTCCGAGCAAAACTCATAGCTCCTTTCCATCCAGATCCAATGCAATACATGTCAGATATTTCAACTTTGAGAGCAATTCAATTCATGTCAAGTAAGGTAACATTTCCGCTTGTTATTTCCAGTAGGGTCAAGGGAAAAATAAGAATGTCAAGATTATTCTTTGTAAAACTTGGAACATGACAGCCAATACAACACATCTCTGTTTGAATTGTCAAATCAGACGAGCATGAAACTACTCAGCAGATTTTCAGTCTTTTTGAGCAACATCTCAATTGATTCCACAAAGATGAACAAATCTTTCAAGTGTGCTGATAAAAATCTGAACCCTGTTTATAGGAACCTTCATGTCTGTGGCGTTTTCTGAAGCGTTATTTTGTTTTCTTCACAAAATAGACCCAGCCAGGAAGCTCTTTTCTTTCTGAGGCTATGTGACTCTGAATCATGGATGCTGTTTCTATGTGAAGCAATTGTTTGTTTTTGTTTTACCATGTCAAAATCACAAGTTGTGTCTTACCTGCACCAGGAATGATGGCTAACTTTGCTTCAACCAAACCCATTTTTGCAGAGTTAGCTGTGGAAACAAAAACAAATGCAGACGCTCAACATCTGATGAAGTTGTTTTTCATTTCAGAAGCTCAAAAATTAATATACTTCATTATACACCTACAGCAATGACAGGTACTTAAAATAGACTCCCGTTTGCCCTCGGCAATGATTTGCATGCTAAAAAAATGTGTGAAAGCATATGGGATATCATTCCCGCTGATGCTGTCGTGTCTGTGTGTGTGTGTGTGTGTGTGTGTGTGTGTGTGTGTGTGAAAATAAAGAGATCAGGAACAGATTTAGGGCTCCAAAAGGGAGGAGAGTGTGCTAAAAGATGAACAGAGACATCTGTTCCCTGATGATTAAATATGGACTGCTAATTAATTCTTTGACAGTGCTCTTTTCAATGAGCTTCAACACACACACACACACACACACACATATTCTTGAAACTACTCCACACACCCTTTGTAACACTCAGTGGGACCAAAAGATTGAGAGAAATTATTATCATAAATGTACATGTTAAATACGTAACACAGGACAAAGCATCTTCATATACATTCAACACATGCCGCTCAGTGCCAGTAGCAAAGTTTACATGGACACTTTTATGTCATTCCGATGAAACTATTCTGATTGAATCTGTGCCATCTGTGTACATAGGGTAGCCATTGTTGCCTACTTTTCCTGAGAAGCTCAGGCTGACCTTGTCGGAGGTGTTTATGAGAATTTATATTCCGATTGAGCCATTACTCCGTTTATAATTGGATTAAAAGTTTTCATGTAAACATGGATAGTGACTCAGAACATTTGAATGCAGCATGAAAAGGGTGAATAAGGCGCCAACTCACATGCTACTCTGATATCACAGGCCAATGCCATTTCAAGACCTCCACCCAAAGCGGCTCCATCAATGGCTGCAATCGTGGGCATCGGGAGATTACCTGTGGTGGAATTAACACTGGTATGAATGAATGATCAAATCAAAAAACTCACTCACTCACTCACTCACTCACTCACTCACTCACTCACTCACTCACTCACTCACTCACTCACTCACTCACTCACTCACTTCTGTCTTTTTAATTGGCTCACTCTATGGACACAAGGGGATTCTGTCATATGATAATTTGTCCCAAGTATCTGTGTCTCAGTCCCTTAGATGTGATCATTTAATTACGTTTAACAGGCACTGTGAAACTGTGGTTGCAGTGCAGACAGTCTTTAATGAGTCATCACATTCTAAACCCCTTTGTTTAATTTATGGTGCTTTGTTCAAATGACTTAAACAGACTCCTCCATCACATACAGCATTTGGTCACAATAGTTTTCTACGACTTTCCTATGAGTTTCCTTCCCCTAATCTACCGGCCTGGTTTCACCAGTGAAAAACTGAACTGAAATAAAGGCGGGCTACCCATCTATGCTCTAGAAACAACAGAACTATAGTGACAATGATGGGAGGCAGAAATTCAGTTCCAGTTCTTTGGCAACATCCTAGATGCGAGGAAATAATAATAAAAAAAAGTGTTACAGAACACAACTCACCAAGTTCAGTGATCAAGCCCCGAGCTTTCGTAACAAACGGTCCCACTTCACTCTGGTGCATTTTTGCTCTCTCTTTGAGGTCTGCCCCTGTTGAAGCATATAAGAAATATATAGATAGGACAAACACACTGGTATAAAGACAGCTGCAGTATGTCTTTACACTATAAATAACGTGTACATTTACTGAACTGACTGGGCTTAAAAAAGCTGCAATAGTCCCAGGTTGCACTCCAAATTTAACATCACGTCGGAAGAGTTTACCTACTTTTGCAATATAGGCCACTTCTCTGAACTGATTTTGATAAGGCACAGCGTTGAACAACATGTGCAACTTTTTTTCATTAATGTTTTCTTTATATACTTAGACAGACTTTTAATTCATCTTCAAATCCATTAATTCCTAAAGGAAAACTCTCTGATCTCTGTTTCTCGAGGTCACAGTATCGAGTAGTGTCGATAGGGGGGGAAAAAAAATGGCAGCTACAGTGCTATGCTCTGGGGGCATGATTTAAAACGATTATCTAAATGTAGCTATTGGCAGGCTGCACTGCTTCAGACAGCTGTAATACACGTCCTACTTTAACCTCTGCCAGGTCACCCAGGTGACATACCATAGCATGCAATCTTTGTTTATTGCATTTACAATATTCAACTGGGAGACTACAATGCTGTTATCTTTCTTCACAACATGACCTGTAGGCCTAGTCTAATCTTCAACATCACCTTACCTGCACAGAATATTCCAGGCGCCATACTGCATATGACCACAGTGCGCACTTTATTGTTCTTCTTCACAGACTCTACTGCTTCAGACATCTGGAGGACGACACAACAGAGTACTGAGAGACTTCAAATCACTTGGAACCTTATTCTGAACTTTTTTAGCCCATGGTAGAAGACTCGTGAGGGGTGCCAGGTTTCTACTACTACTCACCATATTCACAAGGTTTTTGCTGATGGCGTTTTTCGCTTTTGGTCGATTGAGCCCGAAGACTACAATTCCTAAATGAGAAACATTAGTTACGATCAATCACTGTGCTATGGAAATGATTCTGATGAAATGTCTGCTTACAATAGTTGCATTCATAACAAGCAAATGTATTATGGAGGACCATAACCTGCTTAGCATTGAGTTACTTAAGCAAGTGGACTGTGGAGGTGTTTTTTTTTTACATTCAAGATGCAGTTATCTTATGATTAAAGTGTTTGATTCTGCTGTAAGGACAGACATGATTATAAACCTGAAAAGCTTCTACAAACCCTATGGAGGTTTCTCTAGGTGATCACGTGTGTTGGAGGTTACTAAGCAACAGAAACTGTCGGGAGGAGCTGGCAAGGTTAGTGGTAAGAGCTAGAACTTGCTGATTTTAGGGGGACTATCTTTTGATGAACTTAATAACAAAGTGTCAGCCAGTGCAATATTATACGACACATAACTTCAGAGCTTCTGAATCACTTCATAGTGCCGACAGAGTTCATTCTCACAGATCTGATAGCCTATAGGCTACTAGTGGTCTACTATTCAGCCCAACACAATACTTTACACCAACAACCATGCGTTTGCATCACTGTAGCCTACCATTGACGGTGCATTTCATACTATTTCGATCATTTCAAGATGTGTTTAACCAGTGTGTTTGTGTTTGGGACTATGCTAGCCTCCGTAAGGAATCCACAAGATTAGGCTATGCGGGGTTTCTGCTGTTCATTATCGTATAAGATACATAATAGCAAGTAAAAAGTGATGTTGAATTCTAAAATCTACCTGAATCATCACCGTCCAAATATCTAACGATTAGGTCATCTCCCGACTTCGAGTCTGAGCTGTATTGACGGACTCCTCCATGCGCTGCCGAACGGACATATTGTATTTTGTTACCGAATACATGATTAACAGCGTCCTGCAATCTGCAAACTCCGTCAAGACTGTTCGTTTGAGACCGAAAAGCTTGAGAAATGACTCTGCAACCAGCAAGAACCGCCATTCCGCTTTGCTGCAGTGTTTGTTTGACTTTCAACTTTGAACTAGTGACGTAATTTTAGACCACGTGACCAACTATTCCTGTCGCAGAATGGAGTTCCCCGAGTGCGAAACATTCTGGATATGATACAGAAGTAGCCGACAATGTCAAATAGCCTAGTTTGTCACATATGATTGTCTGCTCACTCATCATTTTAATCGCAGGTAATATAGCCTATTTTACAACAATAGGAAATTGAAGGGGATATTTACAACGAACTTGAACTTGAAGGGTGAAGAGCCAACTGAAGATGTTTGATTTCAAGTGATAGCCTAGTTTGGCCGACTTAAATCTATTTTTCAGTTCATCATAAATATTTTAAGTTAGTCTGCTGCTTATTTATTTATTTATTTTTATTATTATGACTCATTACCAATCTTGGGGATGAGCTACCCTTGATCACTGCCAGAGGTGCTTGAAGCAAGGCCTATTCGTCGGCATGATGTGCACTGTATGTGATCTGACTTTGCCTTGTTCCTGTGTGTTTATGCAAGTAAACCATGAATGCAGGACTCACATCAATCAGTGCTTACATACATTTATTGTAAACAACAGCAACAAAAAAGTGTATTGTGTACAACAAAAACTTGAAAAGTCAACATTTAATTTGTACATTAGCCTGACATTGGCTTCTGGGCTACAGATGGAGTTTCCAAGAGGGCACACCAAACTACAACAGTAAGTGCACAACACACCATTAATTTCGATTATCAGCATTCTCTTTTGTTTCTCTTTTATTTTTATACACCATATGAGTTGCACAGTGCAGTAGCGAAACACAGTGGAAAACAGGCGTTGTGCAAAACAGAAGGTGAACACTCAGTTTGAAAAACAGACTTTCGATACCGCGTCATAGTTAGTAGTGCTTTTGGTTGACTCAATTACAGACCCTTGCCGATGGGTTATCAGTCTTTTGAGTGAGGCTACTTCTGCGGACAGGCTGGCAATGCCATGTTTCAAGTATAAGTTCTCAGAGTCTGTGCCGGCGTTGGAGTTCTCATTGAGATTGACGAGAAGTTTGTCCGTCACCAGGTCTGGAGAGCTCGGGCAGATGACCCCACCTGCCTTGGGCGTCTCCCTACGTTCTTTGTGCCAGAGCTCTGGCCTTTGGTTCCAGTTCTGAACGTTCGTCACTTGGAGGGACAGTGGGCTGAAAGTGGACTGGATGTATTCAGGTATGTCATTCTGGCCCACTGGGTAGCCCCCCGTCCTGGACATCTCGACGGGAGATGAGGACTTCCCTGAGGGGTCGTAGTCGGGATCGATGGCCTCCACCTTAATCTGGATGGCCCGGGCCTTGATGCGCAGCTTGTGGGGCAGGGCTGAGGAGCCGGAGTCTGGCACTCTGAGGGTGGAGACGATGACGCTCTTTGGGTCGCACCCGGTGGGCATGGGGCCCTTGGGCACCTGCTGCTCGTCCTCGCCGTCGGACGACTTGCTCACGGCGCCGTCGTCGCCGTCCGAGGTCCTGGGTGAGTTGCTCGACGACCTGTTGATCTGCAGGAGCGGCGAGGGCTGGGAGAACGCCCCAGGGAATGGGTTGCTCAGGTAGTTCCTGTACAGTTCGTAGGGACTTGCCTGATCGCGGGGATAGCTGCCGTTTTCAAAGGGCTCCTGCTTTATGTCCTCCGAGGTCCGGCAGATGCCCGCCAGGGGGCTGCCCTGGGCGGCCGCGCTGGAGTCCGACCCCTCGGACAGGCTGCTGTGCGGCGAGTGCTTGATGACAGATATGCAGCTGCTGCCCAGCCTGGCTGGGTCCAGCTCTCGGTTGTAAGGGCTTTTGGTGGGGCTGGGCAAGAGATAGTCGTGGTAAAGTGCCGCGGTGGTGGCGGAGATGTTCTGCACCTCCTGGGCGTAGACGGCCGAGCTGACCAGGCCGTACTTCAGCTTGAGCGAGAGCAGCTCGGCCTTCAGCGTGGCGTTCTCCTCGCCCAGCGCCATCAGCTTGTTCTCCAGCACCATGTCGTTGAGACGCCGCTTCTCTCGGGAGCGCTTGGCCGCCTCGTTGTTCTTGCGCCTGCGCTCCCAGTACAGGCTGTCCTTCTTCTCGTCAGGGATGAACTCCCGCTTTCGCCGGCAGGGGGTGGATTTGGCTCTGTAAGGGATGCCGGACAGCTTCTGACCAAGCAGGTCTGTGTCCGCACCCTGTAAGGCAACAGCGAGGACCAGGGCGTCCTCTCCGTTGAAGTGCCCATTGGTGGGCTCCTTCTTGATGGTCTGCATATTACAAACAAGTGCTGTGATTTTAGTTGCATAAAGTATTTAGTTCTGACTCATTGTATTCAGAGGTCCTTAAGTTTGTCCCAGAGGGTGAAGCTGCACATGTACGTATGCAGGCGAGATAATTTCTGGTGTGCTTTATGAAAGACCTGTGATGAGGGGCAGAAGAAAAAATATGTATCAATATTGGTAACATATCAGATATTATGCAGTTATTAATCAACACGCATTAATGGAAAAATATTTTACAGTATGATTCAGGGACTGAATTAACAGGAAATTCACAAAAACTCTCAAATCAGTTTAATTCAATTTAACTGTGAATTAAACTTAATTGTCTGCATGCTTAGCCTTATGCTCCCTCTTTCTGTTTAAAATAGCCGAATTTCCTGGAAAAGCTAAATCAGAATTGGAAATAGGTCTTATGACAAAACTTTAACGAAAATCACCTGGTAGTTTGGGACTAATTGTTAGTGAAATAATTAAAGCCATTCCATGAAAACCAAACTAAGAACATGACCAGTGAAAATACATACTGTAGTTCAAGGTTAGGTGATACAAGCACACTTTTTGTATTTTAATCGATAATGTTATTGTTTTGTAGAGACAGTAACAACAGTAATGTAATCAGCATTCTAGGAGCTATTTAATGATAGTAGGCTATGTAAGACAAAGCCGAAATGACCAAAATTACCTAAACTAACCAGACTTGGGTTCTAAAGACAAGGAAAAGATGTATTTTTTACAAAACGTATTAACCGTCACGACACATGTAAGAATACAGTGCACAATTTCCAAATGTATAAAATGTCTTTATGTTGATGCAAGTTGTGAAACAGCTCCAAAATCCAGCCAGACACGCCTAGGTCCCCGTACGTGCACGAGGTGCTACAAATTATGCAATTGCCTAAGCGCACGGCACGAAGCGTTACATATGATGTCATCACTGGAGGTTGGAAAGGCTGCGACACATGTAGGCTAAATCAATATGCGTTTTAAATGTTTTAATATACTGTAATCCATGAGATAACTGTACTGTGCCTTTAACGTGCAAATGTGTTATGTGTCGTCGGCAGTTCGAAAACACTACCTCCTGTCACTAAGAATAGCCACCAGCCTAAAGATTGATTGCCTCTGACCTTCAATGCGGCGTTCTGCCGGTTGAATTAAAAGTCAGGAGGCTGAACCCAAAGTAAACGAGCAGGCTACGGTAGATCCAGTACTATGTCTAAAAGGTATTCCTGTTGTAAGCATTTCGGCAGGAATTATAAGAAGGGGAGATGCGACATAACCATGTTTCCAGCTTTCCAGAACTGATAGCGAGGTTTCATAAGGCTCGTCTCCCAGGAGCGAGGAACAAAGGAATGTGACCAGCCATGATCATCACACGTGGCTGAGCAGATACAACAAAATAAAAACAAACGGGGAAATTCATAATCCTTCACCAAACTGCTTAAAACAACATTAACCTAATTGAACTGCAGTTGCCTGTTATTTTCGAGTGAATTTTTAACCTGCTTGGGTTATCTTGTGGTCCTAGGAGACGTTATTCAAATTGACTGCGGTCTTGTGGAGTGCAGTCAATAGACTATTGCGGAAAATATATAAACATTGTATCCATGTTCAAATCACGCCAACGCGCACTTTGGATAACTCAGAGGGCACCAATCATACATGCCATGATAAATGCGGAGTGGCTAAACATTCTTGCTTATTACTGACAACTGCATAACGTATTGGCCTAAATCAACAGGCGCCTTTAAATGTTGACTTTGACTGATCATCATCTTAGTGTTCACAAAAATGCCTCGTATCGTTCATTCGTGGGCAATAAAAGCGCACCCTGAAAAGTTCGGCAATGTTTACCGATAGGCAACGTTCGATTATGGGGAGGTGAAGCTGGGCGAGTGGATAGCTCGTTCACCGTCATGTCCCAATGCCCCAGATTCCTTCATTGTGTCAGGATTATAAAATAAGCGTGATCAGCTCTCCTCGCCCGATTGCTGGCATATTCTGTAGTCACTAGCATTATGTAAAGCTAATTTGTAAAGTTTTGTAACACAAGACTGCTGTTTATCTTAAGCCGACCAAAAACAAAGGCACAGTGAAATTACTACTGGCTACAGTCTAAAGTGCGAGATGTTTCTGTGGATGTTGATTGGCTATTATAGTCTATACTCATTCATGCAAATGCAGGATTTCTGCCAAATGGATGTGGACTCTTGTAAATGATCTAACATTATCCAACTTATCTGCACGCGTAATGACAAGCCCTGTATTGATTTTGTCCAGCCGACTGAGTGTTAACAACCTCGGTATACCCACCCACGTTGAATTCTAGGTCACTATGCCGTAGCCAATTTGATATGGTGAAGAATGCGTGTTTAAAAATATCCGAACCCGACCATCCCGATGACCCATAAAAACAATCTAACTGTTGCAATATCCCAAGCCCTGATAGAATAAATGGGGGGTGTCCTCCAAACTGCGCAACTACAAAGGCAAATAACTATATAAAAGAATAAGCCTATTTGTTTGTCCAACACAAGAGTATTTCTCATAAATAATAGTAAACCTAAATGCAAGCCTCCGGTAGAAGTAAACAGAGGGCAAATAATCGCCCTAAATTTAGTCCGCTGACGTTAGTAACGTTAGATAGAATTCTAAGCAAGATAGACTTCTAAGATTAATTTAAAATTACCTTTACAAAATGGTAGTCCAACACTTGGCAAATAGGTTTTCGTGGTATGTAGCGCAAGTAGAAATCATTTTGTAAACCATTTGTATGTCTAGGTGGTGTTTCCTTGTTTCTCCCCAGCTTTTTCCTCCCGGAGTGACTACTGCCTCATGGATCTGTGTTAGTAGGTCACTAAGATGTGTATTGGCAGTGCGTGGTTACTGACATCCCACTTAGCCAATCGGCGTCCTGCATTTTCTGATTTGAGCCAATGATTCGTTTTTCAAGAAGACATATCAATGCAAATTAATGAGTCTGTGCCGATCAACACTGTAGGCTGCCCCGGGATACAGTTAAACGCTTATCCAACAGAGTGCATCTATTGCATAAGTAGACATAACTTTTTTCATACAATGGCGCCCGCTGTGACTTATTATGAAAACGGGGCATACGGGACTCTCCAAGATCTGACTGGCACGTAAACACTGGCCTGCTACACTACACCATAGTCATGTTACGACAGGAAGAATATGCAATAACGTATTAGAAAGTCGGTGGAATGTACATTTCAGTTTCATCCCATAAACCCATCGAAGCTCCGATCACTATATTTGTTAAATACAGTGCCATACGTGTGAAAGAAAATAAGCCCCATCACCTTTTTCAAGCAGCATAAATCTGTAATTGGAATACTTTTTAACTGACATTTTCTTTTCATGCAAGTGTCAACTGCATGCCGACCTAATTGAATAAAAATAAACTAGTCTATGCTACCACTATTTAATGATGCAAAACAGTTGGCTACGGAATCAGCACACCAAGCAACACTGACACCTTTCGATTGATTTAGGGGAAGCTGTTATTGGAGTTGTAAAAGTTAAATGATCAGGTAAGTTGTTGCCTACTAGTCAGTTAAGACATTAAAACCATGCTTTAATCAGTCAATGAGAAGTGCAATTAATAGGACAAATGAATGAAAGGATTAGCCTACAATAGCCTAGATTTTAATTGCGTATCGCTGACCGACTGAAAAAAGACCCCCATATTTTTGTCTGATTTCTACTTTCCATTAACTCATAACCTACTCCAATCAATCGACACGATTTTCATACGCTTCACATCTCAACGCATGATCTTTATTATTCACAACAAATTGTGTTAAAGGTTACAGGACCCCACAAATAATTCCGCCTCGATATTTACGAAGATTCGATATCAAGTTCAAGTGCGCCATCTTCTGGGTCGCCATGAGCAGTCAAACTCCTCAAGACGGCATGCTTCAGAGGAAACCAAACCATTCTCTTACTGTTACAGTGCCCATGTGATTGTACGGACCCGTCTAAATAAATGAATTAATATAGCTTATTTGCAAACATAAGCGCACAGATTCATCTTTTAGTCGCACCACTACCATGAATCAAATTACCTACATAATTACCTACATTACCTACACAAAGCCTACATATGGCATATCACATTTAAATAAATATATAGGCTAATAATATTTCAATATTGAACTTATCTAGAGAAAAGAGAAGTGGTTTCCTTATGTTAAGAGTGTGTTTTATTATATGCAAAATATACCACTCAAAAATCCATGCGTAAAGACAACACGAAGTCTCTGTTTCTCTAACCAAATTTACTTGGCTTTTAAATGTACTTCCTTCAGAGCGACTATGATCCAAATACACATCTAACACAATGATTTGATACACCTGTATACATTATGTTGACTGTCTGTCGGCGCACCAGAAGTACTGCATATTGTTTATTGGAAGTCGTGTCTCAGTTCTATCAAGTGTAGGCCTACTCGCATCTTCCAGTTTATGTTCTTCAGGGGCGCACCTGTATGTGTTCATAATTGGACTGTCCTGGTGTGTTCGGCTGGCTTTGAATCGTAGTTTGTGAGGCAGTAGAGGCATCGCAGCACCGTTGTCTCTTGGTTTAATGTATTCTTCAACTTTTGCCACTTCAGTAATCTCATAGCTTCTGGAATCACTCGGACGCACATCTTTTTGGTAAGTCAACAATGCTGCGTCATTACCTAAAGACTTTGCTTGGACTTTTCCAGTTTGTGCTGCTCCACATGTGGGGTTTGCGTATTCCCAGACTTGATTAGCCTGTGGCGGCATTGTTCCATTTAATCCAAAATCAGATGGAGCGGAATACATTTTCTCCACACAATGCTCCCTCACATCCAGGTTGACGGCTTCATTATGTGAATAAGCGCCAATCTGGTTAAACGGGCATGTTCGAGTACAGTTCATACTAGGCAAATTACTTGATGGAAAGAAGTATACAGGGAGAACGTCTGACCCAGGGTTCATGGAAGGTAGGCCTATGTTCGTCAGCGGGGGGATACAAGAAAAGTTAGGTCTACCTAGTCTCTCATAGGGCACAAAATCCATTCCACATTCTGGCGTCGATTGCGAGGGTGCGAGAAAAGGTGTGTGCCCAAGCGCGTCGTAAGGGCAGTGTTTCATTGGGTCCTGATGAGCTTGCCTGTCGGGGTTACTGGGCTGGACTGAGGACAGTACAGCTTTAAGTTTCTCGTTCTCATGGAGGAGCTGGACGGCCCGGGTCTCCAGCAGGTACTCTTCCATTCGTTTACGCTGCCTCGACCTCTTCGCTGCCTCGTTGTTCCGATTCCGTTTCAACCAGTAATTGCCATCCTTTTGTTCATCTGGGATGAATTCCCGTTTGCGACGTGTCCCAACATTCGTTTTGACTGCAGAACCTGACTTAATACCCAGGACAGATTTAGCATAAAAATGGTAGGCATTGCCAGGAGTGCACCTGCAGTTTGGTTCCTGCAGAGGAAAGCAATGAGCCATTAAAAAGACTGGGTCGGGAAGAAAATAAGTTTTGGACCCTAATGATGTCTCGTTGCAAGGGAGGTTGGTAGAGAAGAGATATACACCGACATATAAAGTTAAACCCGTAACTTAAACTCGCTGTCGTTGGCGTTTCTTCCGTTGTTAAATAGTAGGATATATACAAAATCTAATTTATTTAGACATTTCTCACGACCACGCCCCATATGTTAAATGAGTTTTCTGTATGACCAATCACTATAACTGGATATCTTAACTTTGTAACTGTCACGTAGACCGACGTCCACAGAGACAGGTTTCCTCAAACTTTCATAACGGCAATTGGCACGCCTGTTCTTGGGTTTGACCACGAATGTCTTATTTAACAAATGTGAAGAACATGACTTCGTACCTATGCCGAGGTAACAGCATGCTATGACTATGAAAAACATATATATTGTAAACATGGACGTTATGGAAATCATCAATTTATCACACACCCAAAATGGAGAGCAAATATTAGTTGTTTTACTATATATTCTTATTTATTATTACTATTATTATTATTATTATTATTATTATTATTATGTTGTTGTAACATAATATACAGCAAATATCCTTTAGGTCTTTCTCCAAAACAAGAACACAGCACATCTCACATAGCCTAGTGATTCAGTGTAATATTTTAGCAACATGCTCACAAAAACATAGCTAATAAATGTAACAGCTTGGCATTTTGTTATTTCTTTTTATTGGACACTCCAAGTGACTGGAAGTACACAATATATGATTAACTCTTGTTATAACAGCTTGGTTAAAAAAGCAAATATCTGGTGGCAAGGACATAAAAGTAACACCACTGGCTAAACAAACTTTGCCCCAAGAAAAGGCAAAGACATTTTAAAAAAGAAATCAACAACATATTTTTTTGATAAAAATGACATAAATTACAAATCTTTACAACATAATATCAAAGTTAAAAAGAGTAGGATCTAAAAATGACACCAGGCACTTCTGTACTCAACTGTATGATGTGTAGACTTTAATTTTCACTGCGGCACTATGCCTCTTTGCTGTCCGGAGTAATGACAGCCAGTCTGTCTTTTCATCACACTATGTTGGTTAAGTAACTATGTCCACAGGCTATGGGGATTAACTTCATCATGTTATGGTGGTGTCATCTGGACCAAGGTCGATGAGTTTATGAACTTATTTCAGGTCAATGAGCTTGAAGTGATAAAATGTCAAGGAGGCTAGTATGGTCCAATGTTCAGTAGAAGTATCAGTGACCAAAATAACCTAAAAATATGTTGTTGGAGAACGACGAAAATAAAAACAATCACGAATGAGAAACAAGAAAACATGTCTTGTTGCACAGCAACAGTAAGAACATCAATTCTTCTGAATGGCTTTGCAACAAAGTGACACTGTCCATGAAACATGGCAGAGGGCATCCACAGTGCAGAGGCTACGAACTGGATTCTTCTTCTTCTTCTCCTTCTTCTTCTTCTTCATCACATCATTTGAAATACGACTGATGGGATATCCTTTCCCAAAGCCTAGATGCCAAACAGAGGGATTTCCGTTCCCAAAGACCTAGAGTTCAGCACCACACACACATCACATCAGTAACTGCTAAAAACAAAACAAAACAAAACAAAATAAAACAAATAAAAGCCTCATAAATTACAATTCAGTTACTGTTTCATTCAAATGTCTTCCCTTCACTTATTTGTTTTCCTACTCATGTACAGTTCACTAACAAGTAAAAACGAAGTCTCACTCTTTATCACCAGAGTTCTCTTCCGTTTTGGTTCCGTTCGGTTCCGGAGAGAGAGGGCCCGCTCTACGCCTCGGCGCGGCCGTCACTGTTCTCTATCTGGGCGCTCTCGCTGTCCCCCAGCAGCTCGGTCTCCGGGACCGACGTGTCCTCGCTGTGGCGTCCGTTCTGCGAGGCGCCGTCGGCGGCCGTCGTCGCCGCCTCCTCCTCGCCGCCCGCGCCGCCCAACGGCGCCAGCTTGCCGTCCTCGCTGAGCAGGACCACGCGCTCGGCGCCCGAGGCGTTGGACGGCGCCGTGGTCACGTAGCCCGTGCTGGTGGAGCCGCTGCCGCTGTGGTGCGAGCCGGCCTTGGCCACCATCTGCTGCTGCTGCGCCGCCAGCTGCTGCTGCGCCATCTGCATGGGGATCTGCATGGGGTAGAAGTTCTGCAGGTACGGGTACGCCGGCATGGGCTGGTAGCCGTTGACCGGGATGTAGAGCTGCGGCGGCACCATGGGCCGCATCTGGCCCTTCATGGACATGAACTGGGGCTGCTGCGGCGGCTGCGGGAACGGCGAGGCCTTCTTGGGGCTCATGTAGCGGGCGGCGCTGACGTTGCTGACGGGGCTGGTGCTCAGCGAGCTGGTCTGCGTGGTGTTGCTGGCGCCGGAGGTCTGCGCCGAGCTGTTGTAGTTGGACAGGCTCTCCCAGGTGCGCAGGCGCGCGTGCACGTCCTTGAAGCGCGGCCGGCGCGCCGGGAACTCGCTCCAGCACTCCAGCATGAGCGTGTAGACCCACGCCGGGCAGTCGTCCGGGCAGGCCAGCACCTGGCGGTTGCGCACCATCTCGATCACGTCCTGGTTGGAGTAGCCGCAGTACGGCTGCAGGCCGTAGCTGAAGATCTCCCACAGCACCACGCCGTACGACCAGATGTCCGAGTCGGTGGAGAACTTGCCGTAGACGATGGCCTCGGGCGACATCCAGCGGATGGGGAAGGGGCTGGCGCCCATCAGCTTGTAGTAGTCGGCCGAGTAGACCTCGCGGAAGAGGCCGAGGTCCAGGATCTTGACGTTGAGCTTGTCGTAGACCAGGATGTTGCGCGCGGCCAGGTCCTTGTGGACCACGTGGTGGCTGGACAGGTACTCCATGCCGGCCGCCACCTGCGTGACGATGTGCAGGAAGTCGGCCTGCTCCAGCGTGGACTTGACCGTCTTGTCGTCGTCCGAGCTGCCCACGTCCGAGTGCGGCGAGCGCATGACCAGGAACTCGTGCAGGTCGCCGTGGCCGGAGAAGCTGAAGACCATGCTCATGGGCTGCTCCTTGGTCACGATGCCCAGCAGGCACACGATGTTGGGGTGCTGCAGGCGCGTGCGCAGCATGGCCTCGTGGCGGAACTCCTCGCGCAGCAGCGCGCCCTCGTCCTTGTCCTTGTCCTTCACCGTCTTGATGGCCACCACCTGCGTCTGCTCGCCGGGCGCCGTGCCGTACAGGTGACCCTTGTACACCTTGCCGAAGCGGTCCTCGCCCAGCTCCTCCATGAAGCGCACCGCTGACAGGTTGATCTCACGCAGCTTGCCCTGGGAGGAGAGGAAGATAAAAACGCTATTATAGACTTTGGAGTTTTAGGTGATTGACCTTAAATGTTTATAGATCATGCAAGTATATACAACCTAATGTAAACAATTACTCCATACTGTTTATACAGAAGAAAGACTAGTAGTTTCGTTACTTAATGTGATCTGGGTGGCTTGGCGTATCTACTGACAGCTGTTACACTAATGGTAAACCCCTATGTAGTGTTTCACTTAATGAACATCTCCTCCATTCCCCATATCATTCCTAAACAGCCCAGTTTTCCCGTTTTGCCGTGTGCTGTGTTGAGACTGGCATTGCCCACCTGGTGCTTGTGCTGGTTTAGGAGTGGCAGCTCCATGTCCTGGCTGGGCGAGGCGGTGAGCTGGCGGCGGGTGGGCGTGTCGGCCGACTCCTTCTGCTTGTTGCGGCACATGCACACCAGGAAGAAGAGGCAGGCGATGACCAGCGGGATGGCGATGCTGGGGATCAGGATGTACAGGATCTCCTTCTTCACATTCTCTGGGGGCTCTGGAGAGGCACAGGACACAATACTGAAGACTGAGCACCAGCACTGGTCAAGAGGCAGGACAACACTGAAGATTGAACACCACTGGTCAAGAGGTAGTGGACAATATTCATGACTGAACACCATCGGGGAGACTTTCAAGACTACTTACATACTCCAATTTATTTAGCTGAAATGCTAATGTACTCAATAAACCTCTTGTTCATGTTAATGAGATGAATGGTCAGTTTAATTGACATCAATTTAATTCAGGTTAATACAGGTTAATATTGTATAATTAGGTAAGTTAAGATCTTTAGGAGATATCAATAAATCATAATGACATTATGACTTTGATTGAAAATACTAATGACACATTATGACTGTGAAAACAATTGATGATCTTGTTGTACTGTTAATATAACAGCAATAGACAGTAAGTAGACAAGTAAGTAGAGTTAGGTCATGGGTAGAGTTGTACTCACTGCAAGGGCGGATGTCACACAGGTCAGCTCTGACATGGGGGTCCAGTGTAAAGCACCATGGCGCCTCCATCTGGCCACCGGGGTTCCTGCAGAAGTTGTGGCCGCCCCTGAGCTCCGGGTACTCTATGGGGGTCAGGTGGTGGTTGTGCGGGTACTGGCTGCTCCACGGCTGGCACTGGTGGCCTGACCGGGTGAAGCTGACCGTGCCCCGGTAGTTGGCTCCGGTGCCGTTGTAGCAACTGTGGTCTGAGGGAGAAGGGAGAAGTTAACTTAGTACAGGAATTGATGACTGTGGGTGGCTCTCAAACTCTCTCCTCGATCCTCGATGCTCGGTCCTCGAAGCTCGTTCCCACTGATCTATAACTGACACTGGATAGACTATCCCATTGTTGCCGCCCCATCATTCTTTATCTAGATCAGTGAGGAAGGACGAGGATCGGGGAAGGAAGGGAGGGTGTATAAAAGACCAAATGACAGGCACCCTGTGTGTTGGTTGTGAAGGTAGGGCCACTAGGGGGCTCTCTTCACACACAAGTGAGATGGCCTCTACGTCTACTACAAAACCAGTGTCTAGACATCCTCAAAGACAGCATGACAGATGTGTCTTTGAAGGTACTTTGAGTAAGTAATTTCATCACACCAAAGATTAAAGAATACATTAAAAAGCTCATCATATAAAGCCTATCCTTTGGCAATGCCATTCCACATAACCACAGTAAAGAGAGACAGATAATAGTCAGATTTTTTTTGTTAACAACAACTCCTGTTAAAGCACGTAATCTTCACACTTAGCCTAGTTGTACATGTTAAAATATGCTTCTGTGCCACGCTTGACAGACATGAGTAATCTTGACTCCCACCCAGCACAGAAGTCTGTGGCTTGTCGGGCATCGCTCTGTGTACATGTTCCCAGTTGGCGCCATACCAACCCATTCACCCTGCCAACCCTCTTTTTGGCATCGTCTCTGGATACCATCTACATGTTCCCAGACAGAATGCACCCATCCCTCCCCACCGTTTTTTTGGGGGATAATCATCCCTGTGCTCCATCTCTGGTACATACCACCCTCCCCGACATTCCGTTTCGTCTCTGTGCATTTGTCTACGGAATTCTCCTACATCTTCCATACCATAGCTGACTCAAGCGTCCATTTAGCATAGGACAGAGCCGCTGGTGTTATCTCCATGTTCCCATCTTTCATCTCACTCACTTTCTCTCCCCAAGCCCCCCCCCCCCTTTTGGATCTCTGGGTTTGTCAGTTGATATCTCCCATGTGCTCCGTGGTAATGGCAGACCGAGCATATCTATCTCCAGTGAGTTCCATCTACATATTCTCAGTTGGCTTTTCACAACCCATCTCTTCTACCGTGACATCCAGCTTGGGGAAACTGGAATAATCTAGAACAGGGTTTTTTTTCAACTGATAATTCACAGCCCACTGACGGTCCATGAAAGCACTGCAGGTGGTCTCTAGCCATGCAATCATGTAATTTTACCTCACACCCATGAGCAGCAGTCCTCAATTTGCTTCTAGTAAAAATGGTGACTTCTGGGTTGAATTCCCCCCCGCTCCATATATTTTCCCTGCCCAACTTTACCTACTGTCCTTCTACTACCCTGTGTGTGTGTGTGTGTGTGTGTGTGTGTGTGTGTGTGTGTGTGTGTGTGTGTTTTGAGAGTGACTGACTTGAGTGAGAGAGTGTACGAGTGAGGGAGTGTGTGTGTATGAGTGAGTGAGTGTGTGTGTGTATGAGTGAGTGAGTGTGCGAGTGAGGGAGTGTGTGTTTGTGTGTGTGATTTAGTGAGTGAGTAAGTGAGTGTGTGTGTGTGAGAGCGAGTGTGTGTGAGTGAGGGAGTTTGTGTGTGTGAGTTAGTGAGTGAGTGAGTAAGTGTGTGTGAGTGTGCATCCGTGTGTTCCACCTACATGAGCCCAGGCGGTCGGTGGGAACCCCGATGCGCATGCAGTTGGCGGCGTCGGGCGAGCCGGGGTGCGGCAACAGCTGGCAGTTGGGCAGCTCCAGCTGCATGAGCAGGTGCGGGTTGGAGCGCGCCACCGTGTACTCGAAGTTGCAGAGGTCGTTCTCCAGCGCCTCGCACTCGTCGCGGCACAGCTGGCGGCGGCGGGGCGCCCCGCGGCCCCCCTCGTCGCACAGCGGGAACACCTGGTGGCAGAAGGAGGGGATGGCGAACTGGGAGCACTGGTCCGAGAGCTGAGTGGACGTGCCGATCATGGTGAAGGCAGCTGCAGCACACAGTGTGTGTATAAAGGAGAGCGTGTGAGAGTGAGAGAGAGAGAGAGAGAGTGAGAGAAAGAGAGAAGAGGGGTGCAGAGGAGGAGTGGGGCATAGAGAGATGGAGGGATATGAGAGAGAGAGAGAGAGAGAGAGAGAGACAGACAGAAATAGAGGGACAAGGAAGAGATAAACACAAGACATGAGGGGTTGAAATATTAATACTTTTCAACAAATAGCAACTTTTTCCATTGGTTTGTATGACACAATCATTAATCAAATAGTCATTAGAATACACGCACGAGCACACCCATGAATGCATCTCCTTAACAACTTCAAATATTTGGCTAACTGCAAGCCAGCCAAAGAAAGGACTTGACAAACACAAGCCTTTTTCTATTTAGGGCCATTTTCCATCCAGAGGTAGAAGGCAGTCTCTATAGTGTAATTAAATATCTATAATGATAATGAAATCGAGTGAACTCAATTTCCTGAGGGAGATTGGGCCAAATATGACATCAAGGACAAGAAAAAAAGAAAGGCTCCTGGATTGACGGTGTGTGTACAAAATAATGCGTTGAGACAACCATTATGGTTATGAGATTAAACTGCTTAAACGTTGTGTTTCGGCCACATTCCCGTGCCTTCAAGTTGCATTTAGTAATCCGATCCTAACTTGGCCCACAACTAGCGAAGGAAAAACATGCAAATGACGCTTGGCCCCCGAGCAATACTGATAAGTGGGGGGGAAAATCTTCTGCCAATTCTATTAGATACATTACATATTTTTAAATGAACGCCATCTAATTCTATACAGTGCTTAAGTAAATAATAACTCCCTCATGTTCTCCTGGGAAGTCAAAAAAAAAAAAAAAAAAAAAAATTACGCAAGCAACGACGGCATGGAGAGAAACTTGGATAGAGTGTTTCTGTAGCATCCCCCGACCGTCCGTGTCCGTGAGACGGAGCTTTTGTGATAAAAAGCCGGGCGAGGGCCGAGTGTGCGGGGCAGGAGCTTGTAAATGCCACAGGAGTCGGTCTGATGAGCGCGCGCTGACAGCAGGTCACGGGAGGGCGGTCTGATAAAAACATCAGCCAGCCGCCAGCTCGGATTCCAGACGACGACGAAGACGAAGACGACGCTCTCTCACCATCCCATATGGGCTTACATAAGCAAGCACGCACTCCTCAACACATGTGAACCACACGAAAGGCAAACGAGCACAAGATGGCTGCGATTCCGCCACATGATAGATAACATTTTTACGTGTTGTGCAATAACGGCAAAAAGAGGGGCCAACTTTTGAACAGCGGAACAAAAAGGAAAATTCGATCCAGGAGGTTTATCGATGTTCATACTCATACATACATAGATGATGACCACCATACTACCATAAACATGACATGAAAAACAACGAATGGATTTAAGAATAGCAGGATGACCTCGTCTCAAAAAGTGCAAAAACAAACAGGCACACTAATTCTCACAGACAGGAGACGATTAATGGATACAATCTGTTGATCACGTGGTGCGACATAACTCCTCGACGGTAACAGTGTTTAATAAACACAAGGATGATAGACAGGAAACTATCTGTGCCTGAAATGATCAAATACATTCAAAGCCAACATAGAGAATAGCCTTTCTTGAGATCGGTCATGGCCGAGCTTAAGCCTGAATTCAGGCACCGCGCCTGAACTCCATCAGGCCTGTATAAACAATGTGGTGGACCATGTGCGGCTGCTCTGTCACTTACCGGTGATGCGGTTCTCACTCTCGCCCTGCATCTGAAGGGACTCCACGTAGATGCTGCGGTTGCCGATGAAGCGGGCACAGGCGATGCCGCGGTACGGCTGGCAAAAGCCCTTCTCCTGGTTCCTGTCAAAACACAAATAAGGCCATGATGCTTTCATGAAAAAAGGAGGACGAGAGGCGCTGCAAGGTTCCTTTAGTGTTAAAAATAAACAGGTGCTCTTTAGTTGTTGTGGGTTCATCAAGAATCAGAAAAGAGAAGAGACTAAGGCACTCCGTTTTAGATTATTTACTTGTTGCCAGGCAAACAAACTGACCGACACTGACCGCGTTTCGACACTAAGGTCTTCGTCTGGGCCATGATGCTTCCCAATATGTTGTTTTTTTTTTTTTTTTTTTTTTTTACAAATTAGTTTTTGAACAAAAGAATGGAACCAAAGTCAGTGATTCCTTCTACAAGTACACAGTACACTGATAACAGATGGCTGATGACAGAGAGTACACTGAGAGATTACAGCGAAACACAGAATCAGAGTAACATCCTTAGTCCGCTGAAAGGACTGAGAGGAAAAAATATTCAATAAGTTGATAAGTCAATTAAGTTGTGTAAAGTTGAGCCAACTGTACATTGAAAGACGGACCTCACATTTGGTAATGTGAGCAAAGCATGCCCAGAAAAACAGTGATTTGAGTGTGTGTGTGTGTGTGCGCTAGTGAGTGAATGAGGGGGTGTGAGAATGTTTTAAGAGAATGTCTTATATCCTCAGACAGGAGGAAATAAGACATTCCTACAATCACAGTTGTTTCCCCCAAAGACTTTAACATGAGGCTTTATCTCATCTCTCCATCTGGCCCCCCCTCCATCATCCCCCTTCAAACACCCCCCCTCCAGCCAGGACCATTTTCCCTGCCTGAACCTTAGATTACAAACCAAGCATTCTTTATCCACACCGGGTCCAAAGCAAAGTGAGTGAGCTGTCAGGACGCTGCCATATTCAACTACAAGACAACTCCCAGCTCGCCGCATCCAAAAAAAAAAGGGCCCAACTCAAAGCAACTGGCTGTTCAGTGGCATCCCAGACACGATCGCCGCGGTAATGAAAACCTTCGGCCTTTTCCCCTGTCGAGGGAGAGATGGGCCGCATTCCCAATGCCTGATGGGAAAACACAGGCCGCTCTGCCCGTAACTGGACACCTCCCCCAGGAGCTGGTCACCACTTTGGCACAGGGGTGGTATTTTAATTAGACCGCTCGTTAAAAAGAGTGCCGCCACTGCCGTGCCCCTGACAATGCTGTCGACGTGACAAAGAGGAGAAAACATACACACGCACAGACATATATTTAGATATACACACATTCTCTCCCTCACACACACACACACACACCCACACACACATATATGTGCACAAACAGCACACACATTCCAAGTGCAGACAAGTCCCACACAATAAGGACAACACACAAACACACACACACGCAGTATAATTAACACATGTTCCAACACTCCAAATGTCATCAGGAGGTCAGTTGAGGACTGCAGAAGAGGTTCAGAGGTCTCAAGCACTAAACCAGACACGACATTAGTCAAATGTTCCATCTTTTATCCTTGTTGTTCGTTTTTTTGCTGACTGTTTTATCCAAAGCGGCTTACACAGACGTCATTTACTACAGGGCCCGGGAACTCTGGGAAATGTGCTGCTGCTACTGGCTACTGTGTACCGGCTGACTTCTTTACTACACTACCACCGCTCCATCTGGACTGTCCAAACGAACCACATCCAAAAAATGATACGAAGAGGCATCGAGACTCCTCCAGACCAAAAAAAAAAAAAAAAGGCATGCAAAACATGGCGGGCCAGTTATTGAGTAAGAGGCCTATTAACTCATTAACACTCACTCTACAGTGGCACATGGCGTAGGTGCGAGGAAAAGTTGAGGTAAACATTGGACGAATGACAAACACAAAAAGTGGGGAAACAGTTTGTTTTCCTTATAAATACTTTTTATGACTGTATGCCACAGTTGGTGTAGAACTCGAGGAAAAGTATGTGCTGAAGGGCCCATATAAGGCACAGTAAAGTTTCCTGCCTGCATTGGATTCGGTCTAGCCTGTATATTGCCTCTGCGGAATAAAATGTCAATTTTGTGTTTCTAATTACTTTTTTTCCGGCCTTTAATAGGCTACTAAAGGTCACTTATCCGTAGGTTTATTCAGAATATGTCTATAAAGTGTCTGTAGGATACAATGTCCACGAAAAAAAGCAGAGTTTAAGTGAGTAGCCTCATGGCCTTCAGCTTGAGCAGGAGGCTTTCCCTGGTCTGCCCTCCACAAGAGGCCGACATGAAGAGGCACTGTATGAGCAGGGCTATAATTTACGTCCGCACACACAACCCGAGCCCTTCACAAGAACCAGAGCTCAACACTCCCGGCCACCGGCCTGGCCGAGGCCCAGCTGACCACCAGGCCGGCCACAGGCCCTGGGAGACGAGCCTCAGTGACGTCTACAGAGACAGAGAGAGAGAGAGAGAGAGGGAGAAGAAGAGGGGGAGCAGAGGAGGAGGAAGAGAGACCACACGGATTCAATACCTTGTCTCAAGATGACCGTCTCACGCTCCACACACAAAGTCTATAGGCCTACACATCTGACATTCTGATGTTGGAATTTCGAAAAGAAATTAATTTAATTGAGAATTTCCTTCTGTGAACAGTTTTGGAGATTATAGCACATTTTCGCATGACACAGTGTCATAAGTGGCGTAATTTATTTTTACGACTATTTCATAATTGCGAATGAATAAGGGACATTCTAAAAAACTGTGAGCAGGGGCGCTGAAAGCAAGCAGACAAAATGGTGGAGCGATGAGGTCAGTGTGGACTGAGGTTTTTGCGGCCTGGAATCTCCTGAGGAAGAGAAATAGTTTCGCCGTACCTTCGGAGAGCCTGTGTGTATATGCTCCCCTCTAAGACGGCCTTGTTGCACTCCAAAACCACAGTCAAATACCAAGTGAGGACATCCGGAAAAGGCCAAGGAGGAAATTGTGTGCGCTAGATCTCTATCTGCGCTGATAGCAGCACACTTGGGGATGAAAAGGCACATTTTGACAAATGAGCAGGACACGTTGTGACGGGGTTGTTTACAGTATTAGGAAGTAGATTGTCCTCGTTCTCGTATACTATATCCATATGTAGTGTTTGTTTGTATAACTCTTGCTGATTTGTAATTTTATAGCGTATACAGTGATTATTATTCCTGCACAGTTTTCCTTTTAAGACCATCACTATTTGCACTGCCTCCATCAACACATACTTTATCATAGCCCATTATTGCGCTACCATAACTGGTGCCTACTCAGTCACCGTGACTGGTCTTTGTAGTGACTGTTGGATAGACCATATCTTCTTGTGTGTTTTTGTTGTGTTGTGTACATGTCTAAAATGTACTTCTGGATCAATAAAGAATGTATCTTTCTCTCTCTACAACCATTTGTGTTGATACCTTACAGTTTGCATAGGAGTTCATGGTATGACAGTTTCCCCTCTCAGTTACTGTATATAGACCACAAGAGCTAATATATCACAGACACACACCAAGGTCTTTGTATGAACTGTATGCATGTGTTTGTGGGTAGACACGCATGGGCTGTTTTGTCTCAACATCCTGCCTGGTTTATGTTCAAGATGAACACCTCAAAGAAAAATAAAAGGAATAAAAAAAGGTGAAACATTATAATCCCCCACACACTTCCTAACCTTGGCAGAGAGAAATGGCTGAGCGACCTTCCCATTGACTTGAAGCAGTGGGGTAGAGCACATCAAATGAGACAGGCCCCACAGTTCTCTCGATGTGACAGGAAATGAAAGTGTCGATTTGAACCAAGATTAGGTGTGGACAGAAACCGGGAGAGGGGGGGGGGCAATAAGCAAAGACACTTTCTGACATGGTAGATGAGTGTGTGAGAGTGTGCATTAGTGTGTGAGAGTATGCATTTGTGTGTGATGTGTATGTGTGTGTGTGTGTGTGTGTGTGTGTGTAGGTGTGTGTGTGTGTGTGTGTGTGATGTGTATGTGTGTGTGTGTGTGTGTGTGTGTGTGTGTGTGTGTGTGGCATGGTGTGTGTGTGTGTGTGTGGGGCATGGTGTGCGTGTGTGCGTGTGTGTGTGTGTGTGTGTGTAAAACGTGGGGGGTACGTCTCCTCTTTTGGCTCTCTGTGCATACTGAATGACCTGATCAGAACCACTCTGGGTCTGCAGAACTCCGGCTGGGTCTAAACTCTGTTCAGCTGTGCGGTGTGAGCCGCGGGCTGGGCTGCTAATCAGACACAGTGCAAGTTCCATGCTTTCCTCGTAAGGAACCTTTTTTTCAAGAGGTGAGGGGTGGTTCTTAGAATCTTTTAAAGAAAATGTCCACAAGGGTCCACATTTGCACTGCATGTTCGAAAATATTATGATAACTCCGCCGTTCCCTTTTCGATTCCAATTCCCCGCGCCGCGACTCTTGTGAATGGATACAGTGTGGAGAATTGTAGCATAACTGCTCTGGAAAGGAATTCTTCACTATTCATTTCTCATTCTCTTCAAGCCTCGACGTGGCTCCCTGCCAGCTGAACTGTCAATGCCCAAAAGCCTCCAGTCCTTCCAGCAACAGTATCACATATGGTTACAATTTCGCTGCAGTTTTGAATTGACTGCAGGGATTTTTTTTCCCTTCTTCCCAGATCACATTTGAAGACTTTAGGGTTTGAACAAGAATTAGATTTATTTTCTACTTCCTCTTGGCTCCAGAAACCTCCAAAAAGGCTTCAATGTATATAATGCATATAAATGAAATTCAATAATGGTAAAGTTAAAGTGATGGTATATGCCATTCCTCTTAAACTCTCCCTTTCTTTTAGCTTTGGTTCTTGGACAGTGTGAAAGGTCTACAAACAGCGAGGACATGAATTAGCTAGTGTGACCATAATTTGAACAATTACAGTTATACTCTCATTAGAAGCTTGGAGTGTGCTCTAAGAAATAAACTTCCCATTGCAGTTAATCACAATTTAACGGCAACCTCCGGCTAATCACAATTTATGCTTTGTCTCACAGGGTTCAATATATTTTCTTACAATAAAATAAATAAATAGAGTGGCTCGAAATTAAACATGTTTTAGGCAGATCTTCCACACAAAAACGTCAAGTATTCTCTCTCTCTCTCTCTCTCTCTTGCTCTTCCTCAGCTATGCCTTAATGTGGCCCTGACATTCCAAATAGTCTCCAAGCTTGCGATGCTACGCTGTCTTCCTTTGCTTAAACCACTGATTATCCTTCCCATTGCATAGAGTATGCAGTCTGCGGCCTATATTTTTGTAATGGAGGTCTGGGATTGGGCTGCTTCAAAGCCTGGGGAGACAGTGCGGTTTCGGAGCGGCACAAAAGGCACAGATTCTTGTGACATCCAAACAGCCTTTGTTCTGCTGGCTGTTTTCATGAATATAATCATGGTCTCGGCTAATTCTGTACAGAACTCAGAAAAGAAAACTGGCTTTACATCGTGTTTGTGTAATACGAGTTAGATTATATACAGTCAATTTTTCACACCTCTTACAGCATGTAAGCTTGTGTTTACTTAACAGCTGAAATTTAAGAAAAGGGAAAAAAATTGCATCAAAAATTTTGAGCATCTGAAGTTAGGAGCCAAAAAAATCTTTTTTTCAAATTCTGAATACCCAGCTGTGCACGGCCAAGGAAAGCTTTTTCATCTTGACCTAAAAGACTTCTGGAACAAAGGCTATTTGACATAGATCTGGCACAGACTACCCAGAAGCAGAAGAATTTAGAGATCTCAGCATAGTTGTGAGTGGCCAGTGAAACAGTGGGCTATTTGTGTGCCTCGGGATTCCAGGGAAGCAGGTTATGACAAGGGGGCAAAGCGACCCAAGGTGCACTATACCTGCAAAGCTAAAACACTCTTCTCTGAAACAAGCAACCAAAGAGCCTTTTTTATTCCCACCATTTTCCTTCTTGACAACATCCCCACACACACACCCCACACCCCCTTTATTTGCTTTCTTCAAGGTTCGAGCAGACATTTTGTTCCAGCACAGATGTTTTGCAGTAATAGAATTACTGATGAAGATGTCGTTTGGAGACAATATGCCAACATTTTTTTTGTCTGTTAACAAAAAAAGTAAGAAAGAAAAAGAGAGAGAGAGGGGGGGAGATGACAGAGAAAACATCTGCGCATTCAATTTTAGAAGGTCCCCATTGAACAAACTGTCAACCGTATAGTAAGGCTTTGACATTTTGCAGATGGATTTGTTCCATTAAATTTTGTTGTTGAGCAAACACAACACAGGTCCCCTTTCCCTCAAGCTCTGTGTTGGTTGAGTAAGTTGAGCAAAACAACATGGTAAAACGCACTCCAAAATATTCAGATAAGCCTTAATTAGATCATGAGTAGCCTGTTCAAAAGATTTATGATATATACTGCAGTATAGCCCCAAACCAAACACGCACTCACACCAAACGGTCCATCTATGCACACCCCGAAAGTGGTTTCAGTTTCAACCGCGAACGTGTAAATAAGAATATTTCTGACAAGCTATAGATCTTTGTGCCAAGGGTTTTTTGGGGGGAGGGTGGGGGCCATATTGTAAAAGTTCCCAGTCTTCGAGAGCTCGGTGAGATATTTCCTCCTCAGAGCTTTTTAACGCTCTCAGCCAAAGGGAGAGAGCAAGGGGGAGAAACCAGTTAAAGGCTGCACTAACAAGCTAGGCTAATTGCTGGGAAGCTCAATAAAGATCACAGGGCCTTGGCAAGGTGAGGAGAAAAGTTCACATTAAAAGGGGAAAAAAATGGTGGAGGGGTGGCTTCTCTGAAGGAATCATGACCCCAAAAAAGTGCACTTAAAACAGTGCTTGCTCTTCTGAGGGAAATGAAACGTGCTTACAAAAACAAGTGTGACGACAACATCATTCTACACATGGGCGAGTTGACAGATGAAATGACTTGGGTTCCTAAACGATGCACTTAAATCAGAGGTCGCATGGGAGAGATTTGGCACACGGCGCGTATACTAAAGGAAGTCAGGGACGGTAGTCTGGCATCCCACTTGGACTGTAATTAACGGCTGAAAACACCAATGAAGAAGTGAAGGCACAATTAAGATTAGGCTCTTAGCTTATACAGTATATAACCTCCACCAGGGTAGAGGTTTATGATTGATGTTCTACTCTTCTTCTCCTGGAGTGCTCTGAAATTACAAGTTTGTGTTTCATAAGATTAGCCACTAGATGGCGATCATTAACTCATAACAGCACTGGGATGGCAAATGTTCAGATCAATGATGGTGACGTTTTTTTTCGGAGAGATGAGATTCATGGACAACTCAGGAGTAGAAAGATCACTGTTTATAAGCACTGAACTGTGTTGTATATCTGAAACTCTGTGTCCATATCACGCTCTCCCTTTCATGTGTGCGCACCAATGACGGTACAAGACATGGACGGCATGCCATTACGCACTTGTGTTCTGAAGAAAATAAACCAAAATTTGGCCAAATTAACTAAATTGGAGCCAGAACATGCATGGTAAACAGAATTCCACCATGAATTCTCCATATTTGGATGAACCTTTTGACTAAGCACAGACTTTCCATTGTTTTTTTTACAGCCACTGGCACACACAAACACACAGAGAAAAAGAACTACAGCAAATACACTGATAAACAGATAAAAGGACCCAAAAGCCATTCAAATATACAAAAGCATTCCTCAAAGCAAGGAATTTATGACAGCAGGCCTAATCCCAGAGTGACCTGGCCGTCTAAGGACTCTGGTCGCCCAGGGGGACTGACGTCATGGAAACCCCACTATCAGGGGGCTGTCAGTCACCCTCTCAGACGTTCCCTAAAACTGGCCAACCTCAGGCCTCTCGGACCTTATCGCCGGGGGTGAGGGAAGGGCCGGCCCAGCACGGCCTGGACGGCGCCCTCAGGCCGTGCTGCTGCAGGACACCATATGACCTCTTGCTGTCTGGGACTTCATTCAGAGCACACACACCCTCACACACACACACACACAGACACGCATTTCACAGTAAATCTCACTGCATCTTCCTCACAGAATGATTTAGATACCGATATCGTTCCAGTTTCCTAAGCTCATGAAATCCACATAAAACACAAAGCTTTTACTTTTACTATTCTGTTACGAACTGGCTGCGAAAAAGAAAAAACTGATCCTGACTCCTTTGGGCTCCATCCTCGAGTGGAACTTGAGACATCCCTCCGCAAACTGGAAAACGATTTGAAAACGAACCAAAAGGCGCAGGAATCGCGTCGGAGCCGTTTCAAGCTTCAGGCAGGGAGGCGCTATTAAATCACTGTGGGTTTCACCATCCGCAAACCCCAACGAGCTGCACTGCGCAACGCCAGCACTTAGCAAGAAACCTCCAGATAATGATTTGTGTGTCCAAAGTCTATAAAAAGGCCCTTCACAAAAACTCTCTCTCTCTCTCTCTCTCTCTTATAATATCAGTCTGCTCCCTCTCTTCATCACCATCCAAGAAGGCTGGGTGGCTACTCAGTCTGAACGCCCCTGTCAGACATGGCAGTATTTATTTTGACTTGGGGGAAGGAACAATTACAGACCCCGCCTCACGCTGTCGTTCCCAAACTGGGGGTGACTGCCAGCCGCTCTCCGGGGCTGTGCTGGGAAATTAGGCAAAAAGAAAAAAAAAAAAAAGAGAGGAAGAAAAAAGCCCCCAGCCTGTGCCAGAATGGGGCTTTTGTTCCCAGGCAAATCAAAACAACGTAGACTACCCTACCGGGGGCTGCACCTTAGAGAGGTCCTTGTCCCTGTGTTAGTGCCCCTGCTCCCTCCATCTTTCCCACCCTCTCTCCTGCTGCCTCTGAGCATCTCTCTCACTCACTCTCTCTCTCTCTTCACTATCTCTACATCACTCTCTCTCTTTTCTCTTCTCTCTCCATCACTCTCTCTCTTCTTCTCTCTCTCTCTTTCTTCACTATCTCTCCAACACTCTCTCTCTCTTCTTCTTCCCTCTCTCTTTCTTCACTATCTCTCCATCACTCTCTCTTCTCTCTCCAACACTCTCTCTTTTCTCTTCTCTCTCCATCACTCTCTATTCTCTCTCCATCACTCTCTCTTTTCTTCTCTCTCTCTCTCTCTCTTCACTATCTCTCCATCACTCTCTCTCTTTTCTCTTCTCTCTCCATCACTCTCTCTCTTCTTCTTCCCTCTCTCTTTCTCTCTCCTGTTAAGATTTCCATAGCCAAGAGCAACAAGTATTCAGCAGTAGCAGAATGGTTGAGAGAGCAGGAGAAAGAAGAGCGGCCCATCGGCTTATTTCCTCACAGACAAGAGGAGCCGAGGAGGAGAAAGAGGGGATTTGGGAGTTGGGAGTCGGAGCGAGAGGCTGAGACTGCATGTTAAGCAACCCTGAGAGGCTCTAAGGGTGAGGGACAAACAAAACAAAGACATGGACAAAGACAAAGCTTATCAATGAGACGATGAGAACCTTTACCCCAATGCAGTTTAACATCCTAAAACCTTAACCCTAATGCAGTTAAACATCCTGCAATCTTTACCCTAATGCAGTTTAACATCCTAAAATCTTTTGGTATTATCCTTTCTGTTGGTTTTTAAAGTAATGTCTCAATGTTTGTCGTCATTAAGTAATTATAGGCCTTGAAATCTCTAAATTGGCTGTGTTGTGAAAGTTCTGGCACATCTATAAACAACTTTATACTTCACTTTTATCTGTGCTAACCTTGAGCTGAGCTCACATGTGTAAATTGACGAGATCTTAAGCCAGTTAAGTTGTTGCAGATGACGCACTGATAAACCAATAACGTCACCTACAGGAAAAGACCGATGAATCAGCATTCCTTTAGTCTGTCTGGATCTCTGACTAAACAGCCAGAGCCAGCTGTTTAAATCCCCTCAAGAGAAATCCATTCAGCTTTCATCATGACATGAAGAAGATACCCGTGCTCCTCTCCCTCTGTGATGACCATGCCAAAGGAAGGAGAGGGTGGTGGTGGTGGGCACGGATCATTCACTATGGGAGGGTAGTGGCAGGGTGCAGTGGTACAATTTGTCAAGGAAGGTCAAAGAATTAAAAAAGGAAAGAAAGAAAAACTAAAGAAAGATAGGAGAAGGAAAGAAGGAGAGAAAGAAAGAAAAGAAAAGAAAGGAGAGTCTGCAGTTATATAACAACAGATTTAAAAAAAAGAAATGTCTTACGGGTCATCTGGTCCAGGTGTTGGAGACTGTCCTGTAAAAGACAAGAAAATAGGGACTGTGAGTGTTTTTAGACCAACCACCGAATAACAGCCATGAGGTCACACAGTCTTCAATATCCTATTCATTTATCAACACTAAGAATATTGCTCACATTAACCTTTCATGACCTGCCACCATATGACAGCAATTGGATGACAGCACAATGTCAACACATCCGCATGACGGAGCATTTCACAGATTCAACTGCGCTTTCTATATATCTACAAAAAAGAACTCCTCTGAAAAGGCCGACTTGCCTCATGTTCCATTCCACAGCCTAAAAGCTCATTATCGTGCATATGCTTTTTGCATTAATCGCACCGCAGTACCGATCGTTACAAGATGTGCGCTTCATTTGAGACAAGATGACTAACGGGCTCATGTCAAAGGGCTCGACCCTGACTTCGCCGAGAGACTGAATATTATCTCCCCTCCACGGGATCAAACTCAATGGCAAACGCAACCTTCCATCAGGATCCTTAAGAGTGGCCTACTATTATTACATCAAGATGACTTTTCAGGCGGGGGGAGAAAAAACGAAACGCACCATGCCTTCACCGTGACATCCTACTAAACCTGTCAGACGTCCTCGACGGCCAATACGGGGCTCGGGGCTCGAGCCTCTCGGGCCATGTGCGCACAATATTGTTTTGTTTGACTTCATTTCGTTTTCTTCCCTTTTCAGGGACCAACGTTCCTGAGAAGGAACATTGAGAAAGTCTGTAGCCTGTGCCCCCGAGTTGCGTTGCGGGAGAACGGAGAGATTTATACGGGTACCCTCCAATAAATCTAGCGGTGATGCCAGGCGAAGGTTTTTTGTGCATATAGCCCCCGTGAAACAGTGTGGCTTCAGTTCCAGCAGACCGGCAAGCTCGCCACATAATAACCTCAAATAGCCGGACAGGAAAGAAAATATGAGGGATATGCCGTCGTTTTTTTTTCTTTTTTCTTTTTCTTTTTATTTTTTAACAGCACACTGAGAATAAATGGATTGTGCCCATGAACGTGATGGGCAGAAAAAGAGCGTTTCTCCACAAATGAAATGGCTGTTTAAGCCACAGCAGAACAGTCTGCCACTAAGCTCTGACTACGGGAATGCCTGGAGTCAGTGGTCTTCTACTTGAGCCGGTTAGCTCATGTCTCCTCAGGGATAACAATAAGTGGAGGTTAACGTCCCACCACTCCAGTTTGACTAAAAATACAGCAACCAAATACTTAACTATGAAGCAAACACTGTGTTTTAGAATGCACCAACATGAAACTGGAATGAGTTTTAACCAGTAATGTCATTATTCTGGTTTTCAGGCATGCCAAAATGTGGTCAGACATAAAAAATAAAAACACATCACTCATCTCATCTCAAATTCGAAATCCCACAGCGCTCCCAATGCCATGGGCTCAATGGCTCAAAAACCCAAACAATAATAAAATAGAATCACTCCATCGACAGACAATCCTAATAAAGCCCACTGAAGAATTCCATCTTGAATTTCCCCTTGGGGATCAATACAGTATCTATCTATCTATTTATCTATCTATCTATCTGAAGCACACAAAACAACTCTCCACACGTTTTCGAGGGAAGCTCCGCTTACCGAGTCGGACGTAGAGCACCCCCGTGGCGGTGATGACCTTGAGGGAGTTGGCGGCCACGCACTGGTAGTAGCCCGTGTCGGTGGTGTCCAGGTCCTGGATGCGCAGCTTGGAGCCGGTGTCGGTCTTGCGGATGGAGATGCGGCCCTGCTCCTGCACCACGGGCGCGTCGTTCTTCAGCCAGCGGATGGAGGGCCACGGCCTGCCCGACACCTTGCAGTGGAGCGTGGCCGTCTGGCCCTGCATGTGGGTGATGTTGCTCGGCTGCTCCACAAACTCCAGGTACTGGTCTGCGGGAGGGTCAAAGAAGGTGACGGGGGGAGAGGAAAGGGGTAGGGGGTCAAAGGTCAATGCCGAGGTCACAGAGTATCAACACGGCTACCATGCATTCCGAAACCCACTCGCTCCCATGTCAATCACACACTTGGATTTTGAGTGGGCCTTTCACCTCTCTGAGACATGTGGACTAGTTTTACAAAGTGTTCAAATGAACAACCTGTTGGTCCAGATTTCAGCTGACTTGGCATAGTGTTGGCATAATGTTTTGAAGCCGCAATCCCTTTTAGAACAAAAAAAATATAAACAAAAAAACGGATATTGTTGAGAGATGATGAAAGCCAACTCTGAAGTGCACGACTGAATATGGGGAAAGCCACTACTGACAACAGTCCTCGGCTTCTGTCTGCTGGCCATAACCAGAACCAACTGCTCTGAGCTCTGGCACTTCTCAGGCCAAGAGCAGCGTGCCGACTTCCTGTCTGTGTGTAGCCTATAAGCGCCTCTCTCACCCCCCCGTCCTCCTCCTCCTCCTCCTCCTCTCCTTCGCCAGCTCTCTGTCGCTTCCAGCTGTGTCTTGTTCAGACAGGGCAGGGTGGGGGTGATGGTGGTTGGGGGGGCGGGGGGGCGGGGGGTGAGATAAACACTGGCTGACTGGTCCGAGGTCTGGCTGCCGGAGGGAGCTGACCCCGGGCGTTTGAAGGCCTAATCCCGGCTGAACTGCTGAACCCCGGCAGCCGAGCAGGGCGTCCACGTGGTGGTGGTGGCGGTGGGGATGCCAGACGCATCTCTCTGTCTCTCTCTCTCTCTCTCTCTGTTGGTCTCTCTCTCTCTCTCTCTCTGTCTCTCTCTGTCTCTCTCTCTCCTGCTGCACCACATCTGGTTGAAGTAACGGCTGGCTCAGCTCCTCTCCCTCTCCTCACCTTCCCTGAGAGAACAGACAGCAAGCCCCCGACGCTGCTAACCCCTCGCCGGCCTGTCCTTTCTGACCCCCCCGTCCCCCCGTCCCCCCGTCCCCTTTCTCATTCCACCGCTCCCACCGTGACTCGGTCTCTATACACACACACGTGTGTGTGAGATAGCCCCGAGAGGCCTGTTGATTTTGGCCGGGAGATTCCCCTGATGCTCACCATGTTAGCCGTCAGCACGGCTTTGTTTGCAGGGGTTGAGTTTCAGCAAATTGAATATTTGGGTACGGGGCCCGTTACAAAGCTCAGTAGGGAAGCGAGAGAGAGAGAGAGAGAGAGAGAGACAGAGAGAGAGATAGAGAGAAAGAGAAAGAAAGAGAGAGAGAGACAGAGAGAGACAAAGAAAGAAATAGAGAGAGAAAGAAAGAGAGACAGACAGAGAGAGAGAGATAGAGAGAGAGAGAAAGTTTGCATTACGCATACTCTCTGTCAGATCCCCAACTTCCTCTGAAAACCATCATTAATGATGTGACAGAACTGGAACCTTCAACATATACAAGCAGTCGGAAACCCAGAAGCTTCCATTTTTATTTTGAGACTGCAGAGAGACGTGATGCAGAGGGAGTCTAGCAACGAGATGAAGTTTGGCAGGAGGACGTGCCAGACTGATTCAGTGGCAAAATGTGGCCAAAAAGTCACTCACCAAAACATGAAGATAATAGTAATTTTGGCCCCAAAATATATATATATACTGTAATTTTGGGTGCTTTGTGAAAAAGGCTTATTGTTTTCCTGATGTTTCACTGCTGCAAATGCAAAATAACTTCCTGTGAAAGAAAATAACCTCAATCCGCCACGCTGGGAAGCAAGTCCACAGCACTGTGTGTGTGTGTGTGTGTGTGTGTGTGTGTGTGTGTGTGTGTGTGTGTGTGTGTGTGTGTGTGTGTGTGTGTGTGTGTGTGTGTGTGTGCTTCTTGAGCACGGTCACCTCTGTAACCTTTCCCTGCTGCTCGCAAGGAAGTGCGACATGGCACCTTGGCCAAGGTGCGGAATGCAACAACACAAGGTGACCACGGGGAAAGTGTGTTTGTGTGAGTGTGTGTGTGTGAGAGAGAGAGAGAGAGAGAAAGAGAGAGAGTGAGTGAGTGAGAGAGAGGGAGTATGTACATGTGTGTTTGAGAGAGAGACAGACAGAGAGGAAAGGAAAGAGAACAGAGAAAGTGAGTGTGTACATGTGTGTAAGTGAGAGACGGAGGGAGGAAAGAGGTGATGTGGGGACTGAGAGAAAGAGAGAGAGAGAAACAGACAGAGAGAGGAGGGAGAAAGGTGGAGGAGGGAGAGAGAGAGAGAGAGAGAGAGAGAAACAGACAGAGAGAGGAGGGGGAAAGGTGGAGGAGGGAGAGAGAGAGAGAGAGAGAGAGAGAGAGAGAGAGAGAGAGAAAGAGAAACACACAGAGAGGGGGGAGGAGAAGAGTGGAGCTGCTCGGGTCCTGGACAGTCTCTCGACCCTCGGGGTGGCGGCCGGCCGGCCGGCGTGAGCTCACGGCTTCTGAGCGGCCAGGGCCAGACGGGTCCCAAACAAACACACTGCCCTCAGATAGCCCACCGAACGAGCCAAGTCCTATCAGCCAGGCATGCAGTCCAACGTGGCCGGGTCAGATGTGGACTGCTCCACTTATTTTCCCTCCCTCAGTTTCATGTCCAATCTTGCTTTTTTTCAGAGTGAGTTTGGGGGGGTTATGCATATTTTTGGAAGTGCAGGCCAAATGCGTGCATGTGGTTTGAACAGTGGTTCCATATTTTAACTGAATTAGATTCTGACATGTAGTAAAAAAAAGCCTTTGGAGGTGATTTTGTGCTCAAGGCTTTTTTTTTTAAACTCCATGTGCTGTATAAAAGCCATCCATGTGCTGTGACCCCCCCTTCTCCCCAACACCATTCTTTTTAAAAAGTCCTATTTATCTATTCCAGCTTTAAATTGCATGTCAGGAAGACCGGATCCCAACCCGTAGGAAACTGTGTTCGCATATTTGATTTCCCATACATTGTTTCCATATGAACCAACGGACACATAATCCATTTGCCGTTTGACGCGATAAGCGCTCACTCTCACAAGGACGTCTCCTAAAGAGGACAGTTCACGCATGAAAGTGGAAGAACAACAACAGGTCAAGGGGACGAGCCGTCGCGGGCGCCTTTGAAGTATTCCACTGAGCTGAAGAGAGTCACTACAGGTACGATAGGGGTGCGTTGATAGGACGTGCATCACTTCAAGACAGAGCCACACACTCTGATACTGATCTGGAGTGAGCGCTGGGGGAGAGAGAGTGTGTGTGTGTGTGTGTGTGTGTGTGGGGGGGGGGGTGTTGGCTGGTGGTGTGGGTGGTGAGGGAGAGACAGCGAGGGAGGGTGGGGAGGCAGAACTATGCACCTTGGTGAAACGAGGGCAAGGAGAGTGGCAAGGGGGAACGAGAAATAAAAGACAAGGCTGTTTTGGCAACAGAGGAGCCCTGCTAATGGGGAGGAAAAACAGGGGGAAGAGGGACTGGGAGAGAGGGCAACAGAGTAGGACAGGAGGAGAGAGAGAGGTGCAGAAAAACGAGTAGACCGAGCGTGTAAGAAAGAGAGAAAGTAAGAAAGCAAGAAAACAGTCTAGAGATGAAGATGATAAAAAAAAAAAAGACGGGAGAAAGAAAGACAGCAGATTGAGAAAAAAAAGAAAAGAAAAAAAAACAGAGAAGGAGTGAGAATGAAAAGGAAAGAGAAATGCCTTCACTGTATATGAGCGGGCCGAGTCTGCCGTCAGGGGCAGGTTCTCACAGGCACGGGCACATCTCTCCTCTCTGCAGCAGCAGCAGCAGCAGCAGCAGCAGTGCAACCTGGAGCCCAGTGGCAGACTTCCCTCCTGGGCACTCCATTGCTCCTCTACCCCCCCACTCCCCCAGCTCCGCTCCACTCTGCCAAGGGCCCAGAGACTGTGTGAGTGTGTGTGTGTGGGGGGGGGGGGGATGAGGGAGACGAGAGGGCCTCTGGCGCAACCACAACAGGACTGCCCTCATCACTGCCCCCTCATCAACTGGCCCTAAACCACACAGCAGGCTACAAGGCACACAAACCCACTGACTCTCGACCCCCCCCCCCCCACCAAAACACAGGCTTCTCCCCCAGAGCAGTCGGGGAGAGTGCACACACACACTTTCTGTTCCATCACATTCCGGACCATTTTCAGTTCTGTTAAGGCTCTGTTCACTGTCTGTTCTGAGCCCCTGAGGAGTGCCCCTCATCAAGTCAATACGACGCAACACTCTCCGTGTGCGGAAAGATACTACACAGAACGTTTAGCTTAGGTGTTTTTCAAGAGGGCAGGGTGAACACAACCAGTGGGTTTATTTGTGTAATGAGAGCACAAACAAGATTTGTTTTGCGCAGGACATACCAGGCGAAGGGAGCACGCTAAAGGTTAAGAGATGTGGCAGAGGGCTGGCTTTGGTAATTTCGCAGCCGTGGAAGCGAGCCCAAGTCGCTACCTGGTTGCCAAGCCACAACTCGCATGCACGCTCCACGTGCTAATCGAAAGCAGCACTGCCGATTAGCAGGGCCAGGAGGGAAGGCCTGTCTGGAACAATAGTCCAATTACGAGCTAATTCAGTCACTCCAGTGTCCTCCCCCCACCGTCAAACGGCAACCACACCGAGCACCAGAGGCTAAAGGCTCAGTGGTGGCCATGAGGGCAGCAATTCGAGCAAACGCCGTCGTAAACAACAACGTCTTCGTGAGGGGGTTCGACTGAGTTAAGTTGCTCCAGGCTTCAGGGGTTTGAGTTAAGAAGGACCAATGCAAATAAATAAATAAATAATAAAAAAAAAACAGCTGTCTTGCAATGCAATTAGACTCCGCATTGAAACCGCATTAAACGACATGGCCGACGAGACAGGTCATTAAACATTATCTGGCTCTTTGCACCTCTCACCTCATCAACTGATGTCTGTTTACTGCAAACATCGGCCTGATGGAGCGTCTAGACCACAAAGTTCTCTAACTTGGGCCAAAAATATCCAAATCACACAGGTGCTCTAAAATAAAGTACAAGCCATAATCTGTACGAACACGTTTTTTCCTGTCATTAAGTTGATGTCTCTGCTCAAAACAATATCTAGGGTTTATGTGAAGACAAGAGTTTGAAAACACAGCCACACAGTAAAAGAAGGCAAATCCTTCCTCAAGACTGAATATAATGTGACAGACAATGGAAAGCCAGGCTCCATATGATATGACAGACGAAGGATATTTTCAAAGCTAATCTCCAACACAGTCTGGCAGTAGGTCATGTTTATGAAGCTGGTGTCCATAGTTACTGGCTGAGGAATTACTGTCAGTCATATCAGCGAGGAAGACACAAACACACACACACACACACACACACACACACACACAAAGACACAAAGACACAAAGACACACACACACCTAGGGTAGGAGCTTTCTGCTGCATAGCACAGAGTCTGAGTGTGTGTGTGTGTGGAGAAGCACCCGACTTAAGCACTTACGCAATGGAAACTCGGCAGGCTCGGGCCTTCACCACAGAAGGCACACTCAAAGGCTGATGTCATCACCACCACCACCACCACCACCACCACCAGCGCCGCCACCGCCGACGACACTACTACTGCTGCTGCTGCTGCTGCCGCCATCTTCAGGCTTAATTGGAGTTTCCTGCCCCTGCCAGTCGGGAATGTGCCGGGCCGCCCCGGCGAGCGAGCCTCGGAGCAGAAGCAGCTGGCATGCAGGAACGCTGGGCGCACCACTCAGCCTCTCTTGGGCCGTGTGTGTATACATGTGTGTACATGTGTGTGTGTGTGTGTGTGTGTGTGTGTGTGTACGTGTGTGTGTGTGTGTGTGTGTGTGTGTGTGTGTGTGTGTGTGTGTGTGTGTGTGTGTGAGTGTGTGGGTGTGTGTGTGTGTGTACGTGTGTGTGTGTGTGTGTGTGTGTACGTGTGTGTGTGTGTGTTTATTGTGTGTGTGTTTACTGTGTGTAGGATATATGTGTGTGTGTGTGTGTGTGTGTTTCTCTCTCTCTGTGTTTATTGTATGTGTGTGTGTGCGCAATATAAGTGTGTGTTTGTCTCGCTCTCTCTCTCTCTGTGTGTGTGTTTGTGTGTGTGTGTATGTATGTACATGTGTGTGTGTGTGTGTGTGTGTGGGGCCGCGGCGATAAACAACAAAAAGGGAGCCAGTGTTGACAAGTCACTATAACCCGGAATGGCCGAACGCTGGCCACTGTCTGGCCTTATAAACGCCTCAATGTTTTGTTAGGGAGAGCGCAGGGAAAAACCAGTCCCAAATCCAGGAAAACCTTTTCAGTATTTTTCAGATTCTCACAGATTCATCATGCAAAAGTACATCATTAATCCTTTCCTGTGTTTCCTCAAGTGTACAGCATTTTATCCTTGCTGGTGGAAAGTTGCAATAAGTCCTCTCGGTTTTTTTTCAAACCAATGTGCTTCTCTGTGTAGGCTATTTCTTCCTTGAAGCGCTATATCGGATGCATGACAGTTTATTAATGGTGTCTGTAATACAATAATAAGAATGCATTCCATCCATGGCATCTACTCCCAAAAAAGGGTCGAAAATACAGCAGACCTAAACCTGACAGCGGCATTTTCCTTCTCTGGCCAGCTCCTATCCCCCCCCCTCCCCAATCCCTCAACCGACCCCCCGACCTCACCACCCTCCTTCAGCCCCCCCCCCCCCCAGCCCCCAGCCCCCCAGTCTCACTATCGAACTTGAGCTAGTGAAATAAAATACATCTCCAGCCGTTTCTGGCCTACAAGCTCCTCCGAACAGCGTCTGATTTAAGAATCCTCCGAGCACTTATCCATCACCATCAACACTGGGCAGGGGCCAGAAGGAGGCCTGCTGCCCTACCTGTCGGAGCTTCGGATGCCGTATCGGATATCAAGGCAGGAGGCGGCTGACTGATTTCGGCGCACTCTCTCTCTCTCGGGGGGGGGGGGGGGGGGGGGGGGGAGATCCGAATAGCAAAAACTCCGCTTCCTCTTGAGTCGGTGCCACCCTTCACGGCGGGCCAAGCAACACTCAGCTGTAAAAATGAGTGCGTGTTGGAACGTTCCGGAGACGTGGACGATCGAGTAGGGAGTGTTGGGCTTGGCCCCCATTCATTTGCTGGGAAACGATGTCTAACTTTACTAAACTTGATGAGTATTAAGTCCGGTAGTAACCTTACTTCAACCGTGCAATGGCTTCGGGCCCTTTTAGCTTTCACGCAGAGTGCTACATGACATACTGTGTCACTGTTACGTACAAATCGCAAGTAACAACAAACCCTGACAAGATTGTTTCTGGCATAATGCAGCTAAATCAACCATAAGCCATATGCTTATACACATTCTGAGATCATAATCTCCGCGCTCCGAACGAGTGATCTCAATCGTCGAGTTAACGTTGTGCCGCTCCCAATCGGAGCTGAGCTTGGGGGTTGGCCTCGCTTTTTTAAACATGTCTGTTTGTTTTAAAACGAATGGTTACAAAAGCACAGACGCAGAGATTGCAGTCCTTCAGAAAAACTGTTACTTGCTTACTTTACTCCCCGCACAGCACTCTGAAGGCCAACACAAACAACTCTCTGTGGCCTGGCATTCCATTTTCAGGCACTAGTATTAGCCAGGCCCCGTATGAGGAAAGTGGTGGGTTTTCCTGAAATTATGACTTATGATTTATGTGCACACATGAGCATGCAAGGCAAGCAACATGCAACTCCCCCCCCCCCGCCCCCCCTCCCCCGGATCTGGAACAGCATTTAAGCCGCACAACTCAATCTGCAATCATCAGGCCAGCACCAGTTCCGATATGGCTTGACGTTTGACAAATGGAGCAGAACTTTCTGAAATGATCATTATGTTATTAGGCCGCTAATGCCAGCACCAGACCAGAACAGCTCTGTTTGGTTGCCACTCAATGGAATTCTCCGGAAATATATTCTTGGCTTTATGTTTTAAAGCTCTTGCAGCAGCATTCTTCACCAATAATTTTAACTGTAAAGACAATTGTAACTCTAACAATATGTTCACATAGTCCAATGATAAAGTAAGTCTCTCTAGGATATTATGTTGATTAATGATGATTTATACAATTCTATTGGCTGTCAGGTTTCCATCATTTCAAATTTGCTCTCTGAAGTTCACTCGATATTGTTCTTTATGTCGCTGTTGTCATAATATACAGTGCGGCCGTTCTACTAACATAAAGCAACTTAAAACTACTGTATAGTTCTTACTGTTACAGTTGTTGGTGTAGATCGGCCTTCATACAGTCAAGATTCCATTTTTTACCACTGGAGCACATACATTTCCATACTCTCAGTGCTTACAAATGTGGGCCTGTAACACGGCACCGTTTAGGGTTCTGCCGCAGTGCCCTCAGGGCTCTAAATTGTGCAGGAAAGAGGATGCAGGGGAGTTGAGAGTCCTATCAGGACCAATGCTTTATTCTGGCATAATTGCTTCCTCGGTATGCAATCAGAGACCCAGTCAAGCGTGGGGGTGGGGTGGGGTGGGGTGGGGAGAGGTGGGCAGGGAGGAAGGCAAGGGCTTGAAGGGTAGGAGTTTTTCTGAGAAGGAAATTTTTGGCCAGCAATCCCAAGGTAGCCAGACAGCAAAGGTCCATTCTAAAAAGTGGTTCTCTTGAAAAGATGCAGTCAAGGACATCCGGGGGGGGGGGGGGGTTTCGATTAAGGTAAAAAACCTACTCTGCAACTCTTCATACGTTTCTGAAGCGCGATATGAAATGAATGTTGAAACTCTCCTGGCGGTGCTCTTGGACAGATGTTTCTAGCGTGCTTGCGCGGTGCTGACCGGTAGTGTCAGCATTTCAGCACCACTTTGGGAAAAGCTCAACTCCGCGCCACCGCTTGGCCACTTGTCTTTTTTGAGGACGTGCCCAGCAAATAAGAGCTTGTGAACAGAGAAAAACCCTCGCTGAGAGCGATGAGTGCCTCGTTCTCTCTCGTTTTCCTTCCCTCTCATCTTCTCCTCTCTCTCTCAACAAGCTTCTACCCACAGAAAACCTAGCCCTGTATTTGTTTTTTTTCCTCTTCTGAAGGGGACTTGGATCCTCAGCTCACCTTAGCTTTATGGCTTGGCTTCATTCCACCTCTTGTAACACAAGCATCATTTCATGTTTTTTACACCAAATCTGCTATATTTCTGCTTTATAAGAGGCCTCCTGACTTCTCAGTAATCCTAAGTGTGAACCCTGAAGCACTGTTGACAATGGCTCACATGCATCAACGTCTGAGGTAAAGATGGGCCAAAAAAAAAAAAAAAGAAAACACACCAGAGAATTCTGTCTAGTGGATTCCATTCAGGAACTCGGAATGGTTGCCACGGCAGTATGAGCTGGGGCTTATGGGTAGACTATAATTCAACCTCAGCAAGGTAAAAATAGAAAGGTTATGACGGCTCATCATCTCCTCCACCCCCTGATGCTCAGCTGTTCCAGCAGGCTTGTTGGAAGAAATGCACATCAACATGTAAATGAAGAATTAATGGCAGCAGGGGGGGGGCAAGTAGAGGCAAGTGGTGGCTTTACCTTCAGACGTCGGAAGACCTCCGCTTTGGGCCTCTGCCACAGGCTCAATCTCCCCAGATTCAGATAGGGTCACGTCTGCAGCTGGATGGAAAACAGAGAAGGCAGGAAGAGAGGAAGGGAGGGAGGGAGGGAGGGAGAGAGAGAGAGAAAGAACAGTTAGGGAGTTTTGAACTGACACAACCTTGGAATCAAACTCACAGAGCACTCACTACAGGGCTGAAATACTGCAATTGGAGAATGGAGCAGAGATGGAGACTTTTGTTCAATCACCAACCACACTTCATAGGTACATATAACACAAATATACCTGATTGTTTTATTATTCTTCTATATTGTTTTTTTTTTTAAGATGGCTCTGATTAATGATTTTGAAACAGAGCACAATGGAATTTAACTTTGATTTCTGATGTTGGGAGGGAAAATGTTTTTATTGCACCAAAGATAAGTCAGTCATACTGGAAAATACCATCAATAACACTCGAGAAACTAGTGAAATGCTTCCCTGAATTCACTTCCTTATCCACTTGAAATCTCAGATTCTGCTCCTCAGTAATAAAGTCATTAGTTGTAGCTTTTATTGATGTTTAAGTACCGAAGTACAGACGAATGTAATTACAAGTATACTGCTTAATTGCATACCTGTATACTAGAGTGCTCACAAACTGCCCCAGCACAAAGTGTGATTTAGTCATTTCAGGTCATCACCTTCCAAATGCGTTGCTGATAACAGTAAGCCATTCTTTCCAGCTGGAGATTATTTGAAGCCATTCACACAGTCTAGCAGTTCTGACAGAAGAAGACGCATACTGTATTTAATTCTGTCTGCATTTGATATTCACAATTAGAATCAGACTCTGTTTTCTTCCCAATCCTGATGAATAAATAACTTCATGAGTAGAGATCACAGACCCTGGGTCAGTTAGGAGAGAGGAAGTGCAGACCCCTGCCTGTCCATCTGTTTACGAGACGGCTCTCTGCTCCACACATCTGGCTCGACTGAGGTCAGCCTCTATAGCAAGACTGCATACCGTCAGCCCCCGCCCGCCCGGCTGGCCCGAGGTGAAATTCGCCACAGGCCCGACCATTAGCGCATTAATGAGCAGGCTGTGATGATTATGACGACTGCCCAGCTATGTCCAGTCTAATTCCCACCACCCAGGTGCTATGGAGGACGTGCAACACAACTGGGAGGTGAGGGGAGGGGAGGGGAGAGGAGGGGGGGATTTGGCAGTTTAACAAACAACATGCACGACAAAACCGACGGTGACCCCAATGTGTCTCTGCCATGTTTAGTTTACACATTTAGTCCACCTCTAGGGGAGCTTTGCTGCTGCTCAGGCGACACATACGTAAGCGTTTTAGTTAATGAAAAATAAACACTTCGCCGGTGAAAGTCCCCATGTGTGGGGTGCTGTGTGCTTGTGCTTTTGGACTGGACTTTTATGATGGCCAGTTTCCACACAACCTCAACGGCTCACCCACTCTGCCACAGGGGAGGCCAGTCACACTGAATAGTAAAGTTGTGACTCTCTTACACACACACACACACACACACACACACACACACACACACAGCATAATGACTGTTCATTTATTTCCAATAAATCTTGCCATGTTGAATTTGCCTGTGGTCAACTAAAAATAAACTGAACTAATAGGCATATCATGTAAGCTTCAGCTTCATAGCGCTTAGGACAGTGAAGGTCATTTAGTATCCAGCTGATATGTTACCAGTTGAACCAGTTGACACACAACATACTATTTTCAATTTATGCAACACGCACAATCTCAATAAATACATGTTTTTTTGCCCATTTCTTTGGAGGGGTGCCTTTAATTCACGGCACAGCACAACACAACTCTGCGACAGTAGATATCGACAGGATATGGAGGACAGGAAGTGGAAGAGAGAGTCGGATCAGGAAGTGACCACGGGTCGGATTCGAACCCGGGTCCCCGTGGGCACTCAGACAAAATATAGTCTGGATTCTACAGCTTGCACCACAGCCCCCAGCCCCCTGCAACAAATGTCTTTGATGTCAATGTCTTTCGAATGAGTGTAATACGTCTTCCTTGACCAACCAGCCAGAGAAAAGCAATTATTTCAGCTCATCAGTGTTAACATGCACAGCTAATCGAATGACCAGGCGTATTATTGCTGGGTGTCACTGACTTCCTGGTGAGTCGTCTTAAATGACCACTATCAGCGCCTTATCCAGGGGGATGTGTGCTTTGGGATGTGCCTCATCCATGCGCTGAGGACCAGGACAGATAAGTTATGGCCCTTCGCAGGGGCCAAGAACAACAGCGAAGAGGGGCTGTTCCCATGTCAAATTATCATTCCGTTGTTTAGGTAATACAGTTGGGATTTGTTTTACAACGTGGACACACTCCCTTCCCTCTTCCTTGAGTGCCTCTCCGTCAGGGAAAAACTCAACTGTACCAGAGAGAGGGAGAGGGAGAGGGAGAGAGAGAGAGGCGCTTGGGTAAAATCACATGTAATTTACAGCCTTTTTCCCCCAACACATGCACAGACTCTCCAAACATGCAACAACATCCCGTTCCTGGAAAACGCTTGGGGCATTGAGAGGCATATGAAAGCTGACCTTGGCAACTAGAGGGGGAAAAAAACTAAACGTGTCTTGAGGGAAAGATGGAGGGGAGAGATGAATGGGCGACGTTGCGATTTTGGCAACCGTCCAGAATGATTAGCGCTCACACCGACAGACAAATGAAGACAAAGTTATTAATTGTCCGCGAGTTGGGCCTAGGACCGCGCCCCGGCTCGTCAGGCTGTCACTGAGTGTATGCACTGGCTCAGATCTGCCAGGCACTTTGCGCACGTTACACCACCACTCCTCGCCATCTGTTTTCCTTGGATACATTACATTGTGTGTCAATAAAAATGACACGCGCCCCCGGAACGGAGAGGGCCTCTAGTCACACGCTAGTCGAAAGCATGCGAAACGAAAACGCCACGCGCTATCACTGAGCGAGAAAACGATAACTTTGTGCAGCACCCGCGTGTGTGTACTTTCCATTAGGCGGGTCAACATTTGCCGACATATTAATGCGTCTCACCTGTGTGAAAAGAGAGCCGGTTTTCACAGGGTGTCCCATGCAATCCACAACTCGCACACTGTCCCCCCCCCACGTTCCACTTAACACACCACACACACACAAACACCCCCCCATCTCAAACTCACCTCACCCTACTTTCTCCTCCGCTCCCCTCCAGGGCCTTGGGGGTACCCTGGGCTGAGGAGCATGTAGTGGGGCTGAAGGAGGTTGGAGGTGGGGGGGGTGTGGGGTGGAGGGGCCCAACAAAGGCTCCAGTGTGGAGCCCGGGGGCCCCGGAGTGGCTGATCTGATTATTTTGGCTCGGCCGGCCAGCGGGTTCGAGTGTGTGCGCTGCGCCCCCCCCCCCCCCCCCCCCCCACCCCAAGCTCCACTGAATCGCGCCCTTTCACAGGAGGATTCTCCCCTTTCAGACGGCTCCTCTCCTGGCAACGGCCCGGCCCGCGTAGGCCCACGCTCCGCTCCGCCGCGGCCGCCTCGTAAAGCGAGAGGGAGAGGGGACAACGCACAACGCAGGGCCGGGGAGAGAGCTGAGATGAGGAGGGGACGGTATAGAGGGGAGACAAGTGTTGTGCGTGTTGTGGGCACCCTAAGGGGCAGCTGGGAAGCTGGGCTTTGGGAGAGATATGGAGGTGGGGGATGAGACCGATATTAAAGGGCTTAGGGCTGGGGGGGGGGGGGGGGGGGGGGGGGATTGGCACGTCCGAAAATGTAGAAGCTTGTTAACACTCCCGAGGCCCCCCTCTGGAGGGTCATTCATACGGGACCGTTTGCCAGAACCATAAAAGAAAACGCCACAAAATAAAACGGCTACAGTTTCTCGGCACAGCGCAGACCAGTGGGCGACTAAAAAATATACGAACAGCATGAGTTTCCCCCGGAGTCTACCTCTCAGACGCACACACACACACTCCAATATTTAACGGTGGCCGTTTTATGCCTTTAACTGCAGCATTAAAGCGTAAAGTTACTTTGTTATGTTTTGGACGCCACTGGTAGACCATTGCATCAGTCTGCCTTGGCCACGGCCTGAGCTCATCTGGTGCACTGTGAATTCCGAGCCTGATTCGGAATTCAGAATGCCACTGAGCACTAAGCGGTCATCGAAAGAGGGACCTCGATGGCCAAGTAAAAAAAAAAAAGGGAAAAAAGGAAAAAAAAGAAAACCTGCGAAAGCACTTAGGACCTCCTGTGAATCTGCAGATATGCGTAAAACGAGGTGACAAGCATGAAGAGCTGCGTCTGGCGGTGCCTGAAGGCTGGTGGCATGGTGACCTGGATAGCCTGGGAAGAAAAGTCTTGGGAACCGCCGCGACACAGAAAAAGAAACACAGTGCCCCTTTTTATCCCCCCCCCCCTCTCTGCACTCAAGCAGTGAAACAAAAAATAAACGCTGCATTAGCCTACCATATTTTAACCCCTTCAGGGGCATTTGTGGGCAAACAGGAACTTGACATTTGGTGGCACTAGGACCGGAGTTGGACACACTTGGATTACGTTCACGTTCAAGCTAAACTAATTTCTCTGGGCTGCACAGATCATGTGGGGACCACTAAAAAAAAGCCCTTATATGAATGAAGCGCTCTGCACAAATATGCCTGCTCCAGGGACACGGATCATACTGTGGCTGTGCGCATCATTTCGTGTTTGAATTACACACTACATTTCCCATGAAGACGCCATAAAACTACAGTAGGTGAAGCAATTTCCTGATACCTCCTGCAGCTTCTGCATGAGACACTAGGATGTCTCTGCATGCTTGGTATTAATTACAGGATATTGGCATGGACTGCATGGATGAGACCCTATGTAATGCTTGAATTTCCCCTTGGGGATCAATAAAGTATCTATCTATCTATCTATCTACATACACTATTCACAAAATTTTAGGGATATCTGGCTTTCGGGTGAAATGTAATGTTTCAGTGCATAAAGTACTGTTTAGACTTGCACATTCAAAAGTTTAGAGAAGGTCACATAAAGTTCACCTGGGAAGTTTAGGTTCCTGAAATTTCACCCAAAAGTCAAATATACCTGACTTTTTGTGGGTAGTGTATATCCCACCAGTGCAAAGCCAAAGGTGACTGGCTGGGGTTGGTTTTGTTGGATTATATAACTCCATGACAAATGCAATATGCATATCACTGAAGAAATATGCATATCACTGAAAAATATAACTGCCTTTAAAAAGGCAATGTACCGATTGGTCTTAAAACTTGATGTGCAAATATCAGTCTCCTAGTAAAGAGCATGGCTGAGGACTGAACTATGAGTCACCTGGCAAACACAGCTGCAATCTCGAACAACAATGTTTGTTAAATCGCAAAATACCTAGATGTAATAGTCCATGTGCTTGAATTGGATTCAAACTCGTCATACAGCAATTGCTTTAAATTGCGCATCGCATGGTGTGGCAATTTGGAATAGCTTGAGCAAATCAAATTGTGGTGGGAAAATAGTTACTGGGGCAAAAGTCAACGCCCTTTGAGCATGCTTGACAAAAGAATATGATTAATGAAGAACTAAATTATATAAATGTGTTCTTGAGCCTTTTTCCTGTTTAAATTCACAGGGGTGACAGCAAAGGCAAACCAATTTAAACAAACAGGGAGAATTCCACCCAGGGCTCTGGACAAGGGCATCCAATACAAAGAAATGCATCTAGTCAGCAATTACGATTAATGGTCGGGACCATCTCCTTGGCAAGAGAAAGTGCCCTTGACTTGAAAACTGAGTGTGTGTGTGTGTGCGTGTGGTTGATGATCAAGAGAGGGTGTATCAGACTTTCTGATCATGGATCTTTCTACTGGATCCCAGCTTTGTGGAGGTCTAATCTTCTTGCCAGAGTCAGAAGCATGACAAAGCATGACAAAGCAACTCACAAACCTTCAGTTGTGGAATTCTTCATTGTTTCCCAATACAAGCCTGCTACAAATTACAGCATTGTTTTATGGCCACGTATCAATAACAAATTAGCCATGTACTCGAAGAGTGACTTGGCTGTGTTTAAAGAATCATTCAAATCAAAGCATGTCAACGAAAGATACTTTGAAGTGCACATGTAGCCTATCTGTGCCGACTGGATGTCAGATGATGTCATTGTAAAGCTGAACTACTTCCTCCCTGTATTAAGTCTGTCTGTAGACCTAAACACTGTTCGCCTATAGTGGTTCTTCCAACATCCATTACTGCTTCTCCGTTGATGCACACCTGGAAGTGATGTTGGTGGGGTGGGTGGGTGGGTGATGGAAGAGGGGGGGGGTCAGGCAAAACCCATCTTTTTGCTCTGCCTGTGTCATGCATGAATGGAAGCCCTCTACATGTAGCATGTCGTAGCTGTCCCGGGCTAAAAATACTGCGGGGCGACGCTTGATTCCCCGACGTTTCGGCGATGTATCTCTGCGCCAAGAGTAATTACATGGGAGTGAGCGAGCTCGCCATCCTCAGATCTTCCACACAAATTATGGGATAATAACAGCCCTCTCCACAGACATAAACTCCACTCCGACGAACTCACAACGGTTCCGTGTTTATCGCCAGGAATTCTGGTAGTCATAACAAGGTTGCTAAATATAAAAGAGCAACAGGTCATTAGGCAAACAGAGGGAACATGTAATGGGGAGGGGGTGATTACCCCCTCCCCCCAAACTCCATTGTTGGGTGTCGAACAACATACGCCGGCTAACCCCCCCCCCAACCTGTGCCATGTTATTAGGGCGGCAGCGTGCTGTGACAGCTGGTCTTATGGATTCAACCTCCCGCTGCAGGCCTGGTGTCATAAATCAGATCGGGTATCTGCCAGAGGGAACCAAAGGCAAAACATGGGCAAATAATCCCCACCCCAACCTGCTCATTTGGGGTTTTCAGAACTCGGGGGAGCTGGAGGTGCAGAACGCAATGTGACTTAAAAATGCACGAGCCGATCAGCAGACAGAAAACATCCCTGAATAAGGGCTGGAGCTGCACCACTCGAGACGGAGCAGGAAGATAAAGGGCCCGCGAAATAAAGGCAGACTTTAAGCCGGTCGAGTAATTAAATCAATTTGCAATTGTGAATAATGACGTCCTTTTGCACCATGTGCGGCGCAAGTCAAAAAAACGACTTGGCCACCGTCCAAGAGACAACACAATTACAGGCTCATAATTTGACATTTTTTACCATGAACGCTAATCCATAGGACTTCATTTAAAAGGAACTTAACACAAGACTCCCGCCTGGTTGCTACTGGATTTTGTTTTCAGTAAGTATAAGTCTGATTGATTTCAGGGGCTCATAAGTCATCTTAGTTAATTAGTTCCTCTACCATTAAAAGCACCTGAAGGTTCCCATACAGGGAGAAACCACGGGCCCGGTGCAGCAGGAAATGCTCATTTGTAAGGGCCCGGGGGCAGGCACATTTGATGTGTAGCCCAGAACACATCTATTCATAAAGCATCAAGTGGCAAGGAGGGAATGGAGGGAGGGGAGGGGGGAGGGGGGGAGGGGGGAGGACTTGGAGCTTGTTCAAACCGGACCTTACTCTGGAACACACCTGGTGGCGGATCCACACCACATCCAGGCCTGATGTGGGCCAGATCCAGCCACCATCTGGGTGCTGTCTGCAACCGGACTTCAGGGTTCACTTCACAACCGGTTTTGCTGACAACTTTTCAGAACTTTTCCATGAATCTTTCAGAACTGTGTTTATTACTCCGCTGGTTGAGCTTAAATATTTATGAAAAGTAAACAACCTTTTCAGATAGGCGAGTGGAGCTATGTGAAGTCTTTGTGAAAGCTATGAAAAAGAAATATTATCCATGGAATGCAATTTCATGGATAACATTAAATTTCATTGAATTTACTGAATTTCACGAGTTTTTGCAGGCCTGGAAAATGGGACTTTACTACATTTCCAAGATTTCCAAGACTGTGGGAACTCAGAGACCTTCTTCCAGATAGGATCTTGCTCTGGAGAAGACTTGGTCCAGATCTGCCCCAAGTCTGCGCCTCCATCCAATCCCAACATGGCCACCATCAGGGTGAGTTCTCTGAGACCTTGCTCTCTCTCTGTCTCTCTCTCTGTCTCTCTCTCTGTCTGTCTCTCACTCACTCATTCTCTCGTCTGTGGCTAATAACAGCTCCACACAGTCCTAGCGGTAGCGCTGAGCTTGCCTTGGACACAGTTCCTCCTGCTCGGCTGGAAGATGTCCCGACCATTTCCTCCTCCTTACCGAGGGCCCAGACAGGCCAGCCAGAGCCGGGAGGGAAGCTCAAGTTCACACAGCTAGCATCACACACACACACACAGGCAGCATGTTTTTCAAAAGGCCCGAATCAAATGGGGGACAGGAACGGGCCCATTACACGGCAGTAACATCTCCATAAACGGCTAAATTGGTAGAGAAATTCAATCTCGGCAGGTTTTGTCTTGTGGATTTACAGACAAACGGGATTTTCTTTTCATTAATAGATGACGTAGGTCTCCTGGCTAGAGGACACGTAAGCGCTGAGGCGTGTATGAAAAATGTTAAATGTTTTATTTGTCCATGTCTAAGTAACACACAGACATGGACAAATTAAAGAAAAAAAAATAGTGACTATACTTTCAACTGACTAAGAAACATTCAACACAGTCACAGCTTGTTTTATGTTCAGGATATATATATACAGAGCTTACCACGATTTGGTAAGATGAAAGTCATTCTCACAAATCATACACCCTGATTTATTTTAACCTCCCGCAGTCTGTCAGCGAACAAGGTGAACAAACAAGATTAATGCTCTGGGCAAACAGTTTAGGGTGTGATTAGACAAAATTAGAGCCCACAGGTTCCTCCTCACCAGGCTGCAAGCTTGAACATTTTTCCCCCCACAACAAACAATTCAGTCAAGATCAATTCATCAGGTCACCATGATTTCATCTCCCCTGGCTTGTCTGAGGGGAGGGGTAGAGAAAGCAACCAGCCTGTGCCAGCAAAAACATTAAGGACATGAGTTATCTCACTGGCTGAGTGTAGATCAAAGGGGGCAGCTCTACCCAGAGACTCTCCGAGCTAACACTCCCTGTGGGCATGTACTGTAAGGTTGGAGTGGTGTCTAAACACACACACACACACACACAGACACACACACACACACACACACACAGACACACACACATGGGGCATAGTAGCTACATCCACCCAAGAACTCTTAGCCAGGCAATGGGGTCAAAGGGTTCTCCAATCATCCATGGTCATCATGGGGAGTGGAATTGGAGTTCTGTTCTGCGCGGAACGTTCTCCACTCGGGTAAAGTCCATACAGAAAGACAGCCGTGAAAATCTTGAATATCTGCCTTCTTTCCCGTGGTCGTTCTGACTCATTTGGTGCCCTAGCAAAACACATGTATGGCACTCACCCCATTAAAAAACACTGAAGTAAAACAATGCAGGGAAGAGAGGACAAAAAAACAGCTCTCCTATGGAATTCTCTATGTCAACTATGACTAACCGCTAAATTGCATGCATCCATGCACATCCCCAGCCCTGCGCAGACAATCTCTAATTTCATATGCACACACGGACATCCATGAGAATGAGGAGGGCCATAAGGTATATATAGTGCTTTCATGTGGCTAGGCGCAGTTCTGCTTGGCAGCCCATATAAGGTCACACTGGAAGCCATGAAACAAAACCAGAAGGAACTCTCCAACCTTTTTCGCTACAAGATCCCCTAGCGCCACCACAGCAGCAGCAGCAGCACCACCAGCAGCACCAGCAGCACCACCAGCTGCCGCCGCCTCCTCCACCAGGAGTGGCCTGACATGCACTCGGACCTACATCCGTCAGTGTTGTTCCGCTGCGTCTCCTTTTATTTGCGGTTGCCTAAGCAACAGCGTCTACGGTGTGGAGGTGCTAAGCTTCTAATGCGTGCGAGCTTTAACACTTTCTCCCCTGAGGGAGGTGAAAGGGATGGCTGTGTGGGCTTGGTCCGTTTCCATCCTTACAAGACCACAAGCTGCCCGCTTCGGGCGACCAGATGTGTGATGGGCCTGGTTTGCCATGCAATGTTTAGCCGGTGCGCTCACACTATAACCTAAGGCTGCTAGGTGGGAGAATAATAGACTATACACAGGAAGTCGGGTTTTTAAGATGTCAGAAGTTTTAGTCTTAAGTGTTTAGTCTTTTAAGTGTTTTTTGTTTAATAGGCTTCGGGATCATTGTGGATTAAAGTGGCTTTCGTGGAACTGGAAAGGGTTAAGGTTATTAAGGCGGACAGCAGAAGGGGATGGTTTGCAAACCACAACCTCTTCTCAGGAAATCAGGAAACAAGAGCCCCCCCACCCTCCCCCCGACCCCCATCCATGTTAACTTTCCCCTTCGGAACATTCTGGATAAATAAACATGAACGAGAACCATAGGAATGATCCCTGTACATGTATGCGTGAGAGACAGAGAGAAAGAGAGAGAGAGGGAGAAAGAGAGAGAGAGAGTAAAAGAATGGGAGAACCAAAGACTCTTTATGTGTGTGCACCACACAGCATTGCCTTTTCCAAAAGCCTTCCCCCTCTTTGATGTAGTAAATCTGTGTAATTTAAGAAATATTTGGTTTCAAAGGGTCAGTTACAATATGCAGCCAGGAACCGTCTCCCATTTCAAATTTGAGGAGCCGAGCAACAGGCCCTGAGCATTCAAGTAGCCGCTGAGTTACGACACACCACTGAGAATATTGCTGAAGCAACGGAGAGAGTAAACATAGTGTATCTTTCTACCATCTAAGACTTAAGGGGGAAAATCATTTCAAATGTGGTCCTTCCGATTGATTTATCACAGATAGCAACTCGCTGTGATGGCCCGGATTGGGGTCGGATCAGGGCCGGAGCCGGCCCAACGTCTGTGTGACCGTCCGGAAACCCACAACGCCAGTCGGTAACCTCAGCAGGAAGGAAAGAATTTGTCTTCTGAAAAGCTCCTCCACCACCGAAATCCCCCTGTGCCGTGTCGAATCATTTTTCATTTTGCTTTGTCAACAAGAAAGTCTTTCATGATGAAAAGACTCAAGAGCATGCTACCTCTTATAAATAAGAGGGCCGTGGAGTGGAGTAGGAACTCAGCGTTTGAACAGTGAAGGTTCGCAGGGACACATATTAGCGTGGCGCCCAGTCCCTTCACTCCACTGATTCCAGATGCACTCATGCGAAAACTCTTGTGTCAACTACTTTAGCGCTCTTTCTCCCCCGTAAGAGCACGATGACAGGAGTCATCCGTGAGGATGCGGGTAGACAAACAGCAGACAGCAAGCGCCTGAAGAGCATGGACGACTTGGGGCTTAAAAGCACACCAGGACATTCAGCCAGTGCGTTTTCACAGGTTGTTTGAGAAAACAAATCAGCTTTGCTTGCTTTTGGAGCTGCCAGAATTTAGCCCTAATTAGTTTCGTGGCTGGACCTGTTTTGGGTTTCAGTTACAAGTTGCACATAAAGCCAAATGACCTAATCATTTCAAATCATACCATAATCAGCAGTGATAGTTGTAAGAGCCATTTATTATTTAAAGTGCTCAAATTTTCTTTTGTCAGGAAAGCTGGCAAGATCAGAATAAAAAAATGCACAGCAGATGAAGAAGAGTTTTTTTCAGCTTACTAACCAGACAAGAGATCATGCAAGTTCAGGTCTAGGGTCAAAACATTATTATTTGGTTGTAATGTTAAAGACTCCAGAGGCTGTCTGTTTGTCTAGATGTTTTCTCCAAAGACATAACCCCAAAGCTTTTAACACACACTTGATGTACTCTACTAAATCCCCAGCAGCTTGACACTGCTGACTCGCGGGTCAGCCACTGGGCCTTGTAAGGAGTGAGGCAGCACTCCTATGCCCAAGGGGATTCTGGGATTCGGAGTCTGAGCAACCAGCTGAGCATAGTCGTCCCCCCGCACCCCCACCCCATCCGTTCTCAACCTGAATCAGCCACTTGTCTTAGAGCGGCAGGAAGCCTCACAGCTGCAGTGAGGGGACTTTCACTGAAGTCGGTTAAGACTAGCAAGCCTCGCTCTGTTGGCAAGAAGGGGGCAGAGGCCTCTTCGTGTCCCTGGCTCTCCTCCAGCGGGCCTTAAAGTAGCCCTTAACTCTAAATTCGTGGTTGTCGACTGATATTAGATTCTCCTATAAAGCTGGCCTCATGGAGTCCCAAGTCTGAAAGTGAAAAGACTGGAAGTTGCACTTAATGGTCATATCAGTGAGTCGTGCCTGCTGTGTGTCTGCAAAGGGCGCAATAACAAGGTTAAGAGGCGACGTCTGCCTGGTGACTTGCAGTCCAACATGTGGCAGCATTTAACGTGATGCTCTAAAGTGCAACAGAAGAATTGTCCTTTTTAAGAAAAATTTGCCTGATCTTTTTCAAAACTACTGATTCACCCGGAGATGACATTGACGGCTAAATTGCTCTTGGATGTTCTGCCTCGGAAAACGTCCAAGGCAACTGTTATCCCACGTCTCAGTTTTCATGGAGCTGGGTAGACCGACGGCGAATCCGATCAGCCAGGATGGAGGTGGTTGGGGGGCGGGGAGGGGATGGAGGGGGGATTGCAGGGGGGTTGCAGGGGGGTATAGATGGAGCAGAAACGTGGAAAGGCGAACACTGTCTTGTTCCTTCATTGCAGCTGCGAACTACTACCGACTAGTCTCAAAGGGCACCGACTTCTTGGACCTCGCTTCCCCTTGCGTTTTTAATGCTCCTGCTGGACGTCTGACAAAACACACATTAACCAAAATATCAGCGTGCTACGAGACTCTTCTGACTGGGCCCGACGTCGAGCTGTGAGGGACCCAATAATTTATGGCCGTTGACACTCGGATAACCTAAACTTTCCACCCGAGAGAACAGGCATGGCATAGCAGTCCACGGCCACACTCTGCCTGCTTGAGTAATGTGATGTTTGCAATAGCGCTTGAAACGGGACTGCAGGCGACCGCTTCGGCTGCACGGCTGGCAGAAGTTGTGTTAAAAGGTATTCAACTGTGAGAATAACCAGGCCACGTGTTTTAAGCATGCGTTTGTCAGGTACAGATATATTAATCCAGAGCGAACATTTCGCTTCAGATATTGACCCCATTACGGAAAATGATTTGGTGGTCTTATTTTTTTGAGCACATGCCTCGTATACGTGTGGTTACTGCTCCCATTACCAAGGCCTCCGTATAGAAAGAATACAGACTGTCAGCAGAAAAGTAAAATGGTGGGAAATGAAACAGATTTACTCCTTTTCCAAGAGAAGGTGGTATTTAAAAGTATTGGGGAAAAAAGATGACAGTCACCCGCTTAGTAACATTTCTGGACAAATGGCTAAGCTGTAAAGACTCTCCCGGCATGGACAGACCTGCTTAGGCAAGTCTGGCCCCTTAAGTAGCTAGTAGTAGATTCCAGTTTTTCATCACCTGTTGGTTGTGGAAGGTGGAGTATTGCCCTTAAGCTGCAAAACCACTAAAGGAAGACTTTGACTGAATGAAATGGAAAAAAAAGAAAGACAGGTACTTAAACTCTGCTAGACGTATGGGTTGGATTTGTCAGAGCCCAAAATACCTATCCAAGAAAAAACAAAATATGATGAATGATAAATGATATGAAATGATGTGATGAACACTGTGCCACACTCAGCCTTCACTCAGCTGCATGTGCCCATGCAGGAGGACGCCAGTTAAAAGCAATTTCATTTGTCTGTTATACGTGTCTTTTTTTTTATATGGTTCTTAACCAGATAAACACACTTCATTAAGCTTGTTTCGTTCAGAGATACGGAGTCTGTGACCATTCTGTTTTTCTGAAGTGCTCTGAAGAAACAGCATGCACGCTACCACAAACAAACCAATCACACGAGACAAATTGTCAACCATCTTGCATCCACGGCGCCATTAGCGTCCCGCTCTTTCAATCACGGCGATGCTCCTGCAGCCCGAACAGTAAACGAGGCCTAACCCTAACCATCCAAACACATCGGAGTGGGACCTGCTGACTCTGCTGCTGAGTGAGGGACCATAACTCTTTCATGTTCCCTTTATGGACTGTGCACTTCCCTCTCCAGGGATCCCCCCCCCTTCCATCTGCTCCCGACCAATAGGACGCCTCGTAAATCACCAGACAGACGCCCTGATGACGTGCAGCTGGAGGGGAGAGCACAGAGAGTGGGAGAGGGGACACAAGTGACGCTAGTGTGTGTGTGTGTGTGTGTGTGCGTGTGTGCGTGTGTGCGTGTGTGTGTTTTGTGCTGTTTTTACAGCAATTGGTTCACTGGGGCCAGCCAGATTGACTAAAACAGTTTGGCTATTGTTGCTCTTAGTGAAACCACTGGAGATAGCAAGAGCATGATGTGGACCGGACAGCCCAAGCTTGGATGACCTATGAGGGTTTCATTTAGAGGGACAGTAAATCACATTCTAGTTATGTGCGTCAACAGCACCCACACATAATAGCCACAATAGCAAATTCACTTTTCTCATTTAACTTGGCAACTGACAGCAATCGGGGCAAATGGACTCTTCCAGGCGAGACAACCAGGTGAATGTGGTATGATGTGGAATGCACCTCTGGGAGACATAGACTGATGCCTTGATATCTTTGAGGCCATTTTGTTCATGACCCAATCTCTCTATCCAGCCAAAAAAGAAAGAGGTTTAGTCATCTTCAGAGGAAACATGTCACAATAACCTCAAATTGTCCATCACGGGATTAAAATATCAGAGGAGTTGTAAATGTGCCTCAGTGTCTGTGCTGAAGGTCATTACAAAGCAAGAAACTTAAAAAACTGCGAAAAAAAACCTCCCTGTGTGGGAACACAGTAATACCCAATGTTTCAGCCAATTTCAATTTACTTAAGCACATCACCGATGGGGGTTGCACACACACACACACACACACTCCACAGCAATGGTGGTGCTTAAGCAGAGCATTCTTTCCCTTGTCGCCGTGAGTGTTTAAGATAACTTGCGCAACTTGCCGTTTTTTCCCCCCCTCTCCCTCTTTTCTTTTACTTCTTTTCTTTCCTCTTCTCTTTTTCTCCCTGCACTCTTTTCTTTTGAGGCACTTTCCTCTTTTAGTCTTCTTGGAAGGGCAGCGGGGGGTTTGCACAGGCACTAAAAGCTAATGGGAGTGTGGTGTCACGGCCAGGAAGCTGCGGAGTCATTTGCCTCAGACAGTGTCGGCCGAGCCTTGAGGGGGGGGCCGAGGCCTGAGGGGGGGCCGAGGGCAGCCGGCCTTTTAGGGCCCCTGGAATGACAACTGCCCCACTGTACAGCCGAGAGCCGCGCCATTGGACGGCGCTGGAGAACGAGGGCCTGACCTGGGAATCCAGGTGAACAAAAAGGCCATTCTTCTTTCACCGTTTCTTTCCTCATACCTGTTAGCAAAGCTATGCCACCATCACCCCCCCCTCTCTCTCTCTCTCTCACTGTAAGATAAAGCTAGAGGTACTGTGGTTTAAGGGATTGGAGAAGTGTGCGTGTGTGTGTGTGTGTGTGTGTGTGTGTATGCATATGTGCATGTGTGTGTGTGTGTGTGTGTGTTTGTGTGTGTGCTTGTGTGGGAGAGTGAGATAGGAGTAAGAATCATCAAGGATCACATAAATCAATTTAATTCCTATTGTGTAGTCACAATTCAAAAAGGCTATTCCATGATATACTGCAGCTTGTGGACACTGTTCTGTATCTGGGGAGATTCTCAGTGTTATTTATTGCGAGTTCTTTTAAGTCATTAGGAACATTTCATGGAACAATACTAAAGATGCCAATAAGATGGATAAGAAATGTATTCTGGCGACCATAAAAAGAAAAAGAGCACAATTAACTTGGCCGTTAATCCAAACATGAGAAGCCAGCGATACCGATAATGTTCTCACATTCTGTTCCAGTATTCTATGCCATGCCTTTTGGTTACAAGATAAAAATTAGCAAAAGCAATCAAACAGATAAAGGATTTTTACCAGATGTCATGTTTTACGTCGTTGAACTGCTGAATTAAAAGTTAGATAAAGGGGGTTAGGGAAAACCAAAAACAATGGACATTAATAACACGGCCATCTCGCTAATACCAGACACAGACCTGTGCAATGGCTAATGTAAAAACAGGCTCTTGCACATTTGGCAAGCTAAACAGAACCAAGCTGTTGATATAAGGACCTCACACTATCCAGGTCGTCCATTACATGCAAACTCTGTGCACTACAGGTCACTGGGAAATGAATTGGGACTAAACAAACCCTTTCCCCAACAGTCCAGGTCCTGCACTTCATATATGTTAGCAGGCCTAAGGGAGCAGACTTCTCTCTGCAGTAGGAAATGAGGGGTAGGCCTGAGTTGTATATGTTTCCAGAGGGGGGTGGGGGTAGGTGAGGGAGGGAAAGAGACTTGTAGCTTCCATAAACCACCTACTGAGCAATGGCGCAGGGTTTTTCACAACTCGAGTGACTAGTCAGGTTTCTGGAGCTCGAATCCAGGGGCAAGTGCAGGTCACCGTTGTACGGCCCTTTTAATTTTCCTTGTCTGGAGGTATGTCTTTATGGCGCTCAGGACTTTGGCAGATAGACATGGAAATTATAAAAATACCCCTAAAATCCTTTTTTTTTGCTTTTGTGCGCAGTTTGCCCTCTCTGAGCCTTACCCAAAGTGGTCCCGTCTTCCAAGTTGTTCCACAACACGTACTTCGGATCAGCGAGTATTTGCGCACTGGGGACGTGTTTTGCTGGAGAGAGCAGTGGGGTTAGGAGAATACCAGAGATGCTCTTCCAGAAATCACAGCTTATTTACATCTGCAGATACTCAATTCTCCGTATCCAAAGATGTGGTAACTGTTTGGGACCCATTACTAGGCTTAATGCTTAGGAGACTCCCAAATGACCCTTTAATCGAGTAATAACTGTGGCTGGACCAAAGATGCTTTCTGGACGGCTGGAATTTAAACAGTCCTTATTAAGCAATACAACTGTAAGGACATGGGGGACTATGATATTCAGCCATGGTGCTAAACATAAGGTTAGCATATAACTAAATACTTACAAGGGTCCAATTCACATTGCACAATAAACAGAATGTGAGAAACAGCTTTGCCAAGGAGGTAGCAACAGCGTATACATACTTCAACACATGTATACAAATTGGCTGTTCTTAGCATGTTGTGGTATTCCATATGGAGTACAGCCCTAGAAAATGCCAAAATAACAGTTTGAGATGGTGTAAACCAAAATCAACATGGGTAAAACCATCTGTAAACAGACCTCAAGTACCACAACATTCAAGCAAACAGGAAGACGGCAAAACATGATCACTGTGACCACAGGCCGGCAAAGCAGCCGAGACAGACAAGTCTACCATCAACAGTAACCGGAGAGGACAGTTGGAGGCCTCAGTGGAAATCGTAAAAATAAAACACAAAAAGAGAGAGAGAAAAAAATCAACAGACTAAGGCTTGGTTCATGTCAGTGACCTCCATGGAAGCCAGCTCTCGGTCCACAGGGAGCTCACTTTTCTCCGCTGTACACGCAGTCTCACGTCGCCCTGCTGCACGTCTCACATAAACGTCAATAAAAGAGCAACAACATCTAGTTTTGTCAGGCCCCATGCTGAAGGGAGCGGGACAACACACAGCACAAGGTTTGTGTGTTATCAGTACTTCAGTATTTCATTTTAACCATCCCTGTTTGGGGATAAGCACCAGAGTGTGAATGCTACTCTTCATCTCTCTGATGCACAAGTTTAAATCAAGATTTAAGAGCCTTCATACCATTACACAGAGTGCAGTGAAGCAATGAAGCCCATCACAGCATTGACTAATATGCACGGCTCACAAAACCTCGCGTACGGGCCAAAAGTAACAATAAGAACATCCGACGGATCCTTCAAAAGATAACAACTATCGGTGTTAAAACTTAATTGACCACAGGACAGGATGGGAAGATTCAACATGATGGCCATCCAAAATCAACTGTGTCTAGCAAAGGTAAGCATCGAGTCTCACCCCGTTCTCAGCCATGCATTCCCTATCCAGAATATGCCAGCGTAAGCCTGCAGTAACCTCAACTTGGCAACAGTACACTACATTATATGTTGCTGAACTACTTAAGTATTCATGAGTAAAACATGTGTACCAGTAGCCTACAAAAAAAACCTTTCAAGGTATACACATTCCACACAGGAAACCAACCGTATTACTCATATGTGTCTCTTGCCCTTGGGCCAAGTATGACATGATGTCTTCCCACTGGGAGGTAATTTGGTCAGATATCACCAGAAAATGAAACTTGACCAGGCAACATTTTTCCCAAATGACCCCTGAAAAGTGCAGTGGTGGTGGGGATGTAGGCTTTTCAATACACAGATGCCATGTAAGTACAATCATTAGGCTCCTTGCCTTTCCTTATAACAATAATGCATCTAGTCAGCCAAACTAGACTTCGTGAAAATAGCCATGATTCCCTCACTGTTTCCTTTTCACATCAACCGTGCCTGCTGCTGTGATTACAACTTGCCTGACCTTCAGAAACTGACCAGCATTAAATCGTTCCGCCTCTCAAATAAAGCTCATAAGAACATTGCATACAAAAGAAACGAGGGCCTACTTCAAAAGATGAAATGCAACACCAAAGAGGAAAAAAAGAAAGAAAAACACAATGACGAAGAGGAGTAGGAGGTCCTGATCAAAGCGTGTGCTGCGCTCGAGGCTTCGGCGCGTGGGACTGCCTGCTTCAGTTTGGATGAAGCCATAGAGGCTGAGCAGAGCTAATCCAAAACAGAGATGCGCTAGGCTAGCATTAGCAGAAGCTAGCCAGGTCAGTCCAGTCACTGAGAAAGATCGGCGGCTCCAGTAGTCGAACAGTATATTTGAAGAAAACACATGTTGCCAACTAAGCCCCCCCCGCCCACCACCACTAGTGCTCCATGCATAAGATGAGGGATGTCTTGGCTTGTGTAAGTGAAAGGTGGTTTTACCCCCTTGAAGTTAAGGCATGAATGTGAACAACAATGATTTATGGCAAGCCTTTTTCTTTTTTCTTCTTAACAATTTTTAGGGTGATGGGGGGTAATTTTCAACCAGAACTATATATGTTAACACCTCCTGTGTTACTTCTATGGCTCACAACAAAACCACACAAAAGATCCTAAAGATGATATGAATGGGTGGAAAAAGCTAAACAAAACTCAAGATACTACGGGTCCCCATCTAGAACCAAACTTGGTAATGTTTACAGAGCCAGGCGCAAGTAAAGGATCCAGCGTGTTGTATGACTGATTTTTATCTTGAGTTCCTTTGGTCCTAATGAGGAACAGGACCACAGTGTGACTGTGGTACCTAGAGGAGTGAGACTACCAACCACACACACAGACACACACACGCAAACGGGCATGCACGCACACACAGACGGGCAAGCATGCGCGCACACACACACACACACACACACACACCTCCCCTCCAATGCCACCACCATGTGCTCGGCAGATGTTCGGTGTGAGGGTGGGGGGTGACTTTACATTCCCTTTGTACCCTCAATCCTTATTCGTCTCTCTCTCTCTTCTCTCTCTCTCTCTCTCTCTCTCTCGCTCCCTCTTCTCTTTCTCTGTTGTGGTTTGGCCTGACAATATCCTGACTCTGACCTCAAGAGCTCGTCCATAAAAACACTGATGGCAATTTAGAAATCCATGAAAACTATTTTAGGGATTTCAGATTAAAAAAATAAATAAAGAAATGTGCACGTTTCGGCTGAAGACTAAACGGTTGACTTCTGAGAAACCAGCCAACTCGTGACTGAACATCTACATCCATTTCACAGAGATTAATCTTGTGACTTATTTTTAAATCACACCAAGCTCTTCAGGTGTCACAACACTGCACAGCATAGCTACACTCACTTCACGGACATTAGACGAACGTCTTTGATACCTTGTTGACTGAATGTAAACAGTTGCCCAAGTGCTTCGGAGGAGCAGCAACCCTGAACAAACAGACTCTTATGAATGCAGGCAAAAGTCCCAAGTAAGCAGACAGATGAACTGAAACAAAAAACAGAACAACTTTTTTTCTAAAACGTTCTTTCTGGGATGGATAGCTCACACCTCACCCTCTCAGTCCATGTGGCTTTTAGAAAAAAAGAAAAAAAAAGCTTAAGTGAGTGGGGTCGAGGGCGATGAGAAAGACTTCATTTATCTTTGACATGGCCCAATGAATCTGGAGTCTGTGCCTAGCCTAACGTGGCGCACCACCAATTCGTCATATTTGATGATTGAGGACTTCCCCTGCCCAACAAGACCAATTTTACATTTAGTCGTAACAGACCAGGTCTGCGCCAAAAACAGACTCTTTGTGTGTGTGAGCTTGTGTGTGTGTGTTTGTGCCTGCATGCAACTCTGTGTGTGTGTGTGTGTGTGTGTGTGTGTGTGCGTGTGTGTGTGTGTGTGTGTATATTATCACTGTCTTGATGCACAGTAGGTATGACTGAAACAGTGTGTGTGCGCGGTTCACCACACCTTCTGTCTTTTTTTTTTTAAGGCATCTCCAACTTTTACGACTTCCTCATAAACGGCTCCGCATAGGGCTTGACCACTGCAGCTGCAAGCCAACAATTTAATTGACTCTCTGTAATTTTGGAGACTTAACAATGTACACAAACATGTGCTAAAACAAAAATGTCAGAAGTCTAATTCCCCCTCACTTCGCTCATTTTCTCTCCCATCTCATCTCAAGCCCATGCTTCCTCCCATTTTGATCCAGTTTGAAGTTTAATGGTATAAACAACATTATTTTGTTAAATTGGAGATGCAGAATTACCGCTGAAAAACCAAAAATCACACAAGCACGAGTCGCTGAGAGGCATTTACGGTTTGGAGGTCAGCAGAGGAAGTCTTTACTGTCTGCGAACAACAGCAATTAAACTTAAAAGGACCCGGAGTCCCTAACAACAGATTGCCTCTCCCTTAAAATGACTGACCAAATAGGGCCATTGGACTTATCTCGCTCATCGCACAATAAAACGCAAAACTAAAACAAAGCATAAAAGTACAATTAACACTTTAAAAAAAGAAAAAAATCTCGAAAGACGGTACAAAGGGATTTATTCCGAAGCAGACCATCTGACGGACAATGCTGGCTTGTCTCCTGAGTGTTCCGATTTGAGAGTGTCTGCAGTGCAGCAGACAAAAAACAGCTTATGTGTAATTCGTAGATCTGGTGCGTTTTAAACGTCGACTCAACTTCGGTCCGTCCGGGTGGACGGGAGAGGAGGAGCGGAATGGTCGAGCGGAATGGTCCCCCCCTGGCATTCTCATGAAGCCTGCAGTCCAGGCTCCTCAATGAAAGGGCCCTTTGAGAATAAGGAGGGCCACACTACCCCATCTACTGGGGCCGTCTGGTAAACTTCATCCCCACTCCACTCCACTCCACTCTTCTCCTCTCCTCTCTGTAGCTCAATCTCTCTTTCTGAGGTGCGCTTTTTTTTTTCTCCCCCTCCACCTCTCTTCCTCACTCTCTCTTTCTCTCTCTCTCTCTCTCTCTCTCTCTTTCTCTCCACCTTCTTTTTCCTTTGTTCTTTGTTGTTCTGAAAGAGGCCTCTAACTAGCCAAACGCTGAGCCTCCCAGCCTTGACATTCATATGTTTTGGCTTTGCTGAACGAGTCTGGAGGTAGTGTGGATGAAAATTAGATCACCGTAAGAAAGGCAGAAGGGATACCAAAGGAAAATCTCCTCCTTGAGCACTTGTCATCAGGATATTAACTTGCCGTTGAGAGACTCTCACTTAATGAAGAAATTAGCCACGGTAATGATCTAAACATGAGCAACTCACATGAACTTGTGGGCCTTTTTTTGGGGGGAGGGGCCTATTGGTAGTCTTCCCAACGTCAACACATATGCACTCGAACACACAAGAGCATTTGATATCATGTTCACATGCCCCGAGTCGGACCACACACCAATGTGTTAAATTCATCACTGCTGCAGACTCTTCCTGTGCATGTCTCTGTCTGTGGTGTGTGTGTGTACATGTATGTCTGTGTGTGTGTGTGCGTGTGTGTGTGTATATATATGTATGTATGTGTGTGTGTATGTGTGTGTGTGTGTGTGTGTGTGTCTGTCTGTGTGTATATGTCTATGTCCGCTCGCGTGCGTGCGTGTGTGTGTGTGTGTGTGTGTGTGTGTGTGTGTGTGGCAGCATGGCCAGGGCCCCTTCTGATAATACCCAGGTCCGTGATAAACAGCCCCCTGACCTGAGCGCCTCTGGACGTGTAATATCGTAATCATTTCAGTTTCCATATACACATAGGGGGGCCCCCATAGCGCCGGCCCAGGCCTGTGCTTGGATTTGCTGCGCTCTGTTGTTTTCATAGCACATGCCTCTCTCGGCTTAAGGGCCTTCGCTTGTGTATCCCCTCTGCACCTCACGCAAAGTTTACAGTCCCGTTACAGTCCCCTCCCCCCACTCTCTCCCAGAGACTTGCCGCTCTCGTAAACACACCACGATTGGGTCAGTATGGTGGAGGTTTGGGTATGGAGAGTGTGTGAGTGAGAGAGAGAGAGAGAGAGAGGACAGACAGAGAGAGAGAGAGAGAGTGTGTGTGTGAGAGAGAGAGAGACAGTTAGTCCGTGAGCCAGAGGGGTTGGTCGTTACCGAAAAAGTGGCAAAGGCTACCATACCTTTTCTGAAAGCCTGGGATCTCAGCTTTTCAATGATGTATGATGGCCATCTGACAAAAGTAGCTGTTTTGAGTTATGATACATAATGTAAACTAAGGTTGAAGAAATAATGCGTATAAATCAAGCAGAACACTGAAATATTTTATTTTGTTATGTTTGGTATCATTTTAAAGGGGGGACTCTGAGCTTTCATTTAAATCCTTTTGTGAACATTTTGGATAAGTACAGCCAACCCTGGAGCTCTTCAAACCTTTAATCACACACATTTTCCTGCCATTTCCCTGCCATCTTTTGTCTTTTAATCCTGTGGCACCTGGGAGCATCAGAGAAACAAAATTCGAACACTGAAATACTGGCATGACCCTATGGATTCAGAAGATGTATCATTTACCCATATTATCTGATTTGGAGGGGATGATTTTCCGTCTTATATCAGACATGGCGTTTTTTCAAAGACATAAACAGTAGTGTACTATTACCCTTAAGGTTAATTTGTTGATATGTCGAGTTGAAAGTCTGAGGTAAATATATTTGAAATAATAATTATTGATACAGATCATTTTGAAAAAGTTGTTATACAGTGCAACACACTGACATGAGGAGTGACACAGTCCCTCTTGCATGAGCAGGACAGAAACTCAAGTACTGCTTGTGGACCAATGGAGACATTGAACCAGTCTATGGAGAGCTGTAAGTCACCATCTTGGTCCAGTCTAGACCACCCATGCTCAACTGGGGAAGGAACTTCAGGGTTGTTCTCGAGGCATCTTCTCCAGATAGCACCTTGATAGTTAGCTCTGAGACCGTGCTTCCTGAGAGAATCCGAGCATGGAGTTAACTGCCAGGATTCTACGCCTTTCTTTGCACAAAAAAAGTGCATACTTCATTTCATTGATGTTGGTGATTCTGGAATTGGAGCTGTACATTTGACATGTGAACTCCTTTAAGGCTGCATACAACTCAGGTGTCATTGCCCAGTCTGCCCCAACCTTCTGAAAGGTCTCACAGAAGTTTTCATTCTTCAGAAAAAGTTTTAGGGCTGACACTTTACCATGGCCTGCAAATGCACTTACAGTATCGCAGCCTGTGTATACGTGTATTTTCTTGCCTGAGAACAAGGCATTCATTTTTTTATGTAAATTCAAAGAAAGTGGGGACCTGATATAAATGATATGTGGTGGATATGTATTAAGGACCTTTTTAACTATCTAAAAATGCTGAGAATGCTGAATAACAACTTTTTCAAAATGATCTGTATCAATAATTATTATCTAAAATATATTTACCTCAGACTTTCAACTCGACTTATCAACAAATTAGCCAAGGGTAATAGTACACTACTGTTTATGTCTTTGAAAAAACGCCATCTCTGATACAAGACTGTAAATCACCCCCTCCAAATCAGATAATATGGGTAAATGATACATTTCCTGAATCCTTAGGGTCATGCCAGTATTTCAGTGTTTGGATTTTGTTTCTCTGATGCTCCCAGGTGCCACAGGATTAAAAGACAAAAAATGGCAGGGAAATGGTAGGGAAATGTGTGTGATTAAAGGTTTGAAGAGCTCCAGGGTTGGCTGTACTTATCCAAAATGTTCACAAAAGGATTTAAATGAAAGCTCAGAGTCTCCCCTTTAAAATGATACCAAACATAACAAAATAAAATATTCCAGTGTTCTGCTTGATTTATACACATTATTTTTTTAACCTTAGTTTACATTATGTGTCATAACTCAAAACAGCTACTCTTGTCAGATGGCCATCATACATCATTGAAAAGCTGAGATTCCAGGCTTTCAGAAAAGGTATGGTAGCCTTTGCCACCTTTTCGGTAACGGTTTCCATAATTTGAGGCCCTGGCTCACGGACTAAGTGTGAGTGTGTGTGTGAAAGAGACAGCGAGACAGAGAGAGGGAGACTCCTCTCCTATTATCTGTGGATACCCTGCCCACATCCACCTCCACCCAACCATGCAGCCACTGGCCCTTCCTCTCCCCCTGTCCCTTCGCCACATGCTAGTGTCACATGAATGACAATTGCACAATTACAATGCCTTGCTAGTCCGCCGCCAAAAATAGCAACACAAGATCTACTGTAAGGCCTATCAAAGGGGATGGTATTAAAAACGAAAGGGAAGACGAGAGCCAATCAAGTGCTTTTGAAACGGACACCTTGAGTGAAAGTGTGACAGCCAGCGGGGTCAGGTTACTAGCGTGAGTGGCGCGCAGAGTGCTGAGCGTCCGATGTGCGCTTTGATCAGTCGCTGGGCTCTACACATGCCAAACCGCATCGTAACAGATAACACCAAGAATTTGGTTCAGCAACCCCCCCCAACCACCCACCCACCACCACAACCATCCCCCACCCCCCCAGCCAACCAGCAGACCTCGGCAGAGTCGTACACAGACGGACTGATTATGGAGATCTGGGACGCATTGTCTCTGGCACAGGATCTCAGCTCTTAAAAAAGAGAGAGAGGCTTGTTTAGAAAAAAAACACAGCCCTGTTGCAGTGTTGTTTAAAACCATCTGCATCCATCTCCAGCAGTGATTCAAAGTGACAACTTATTCTCCCTCTGAATGACAAGGGCCATTTGTGAAAACATCTTATTTGTGTTTCTAGGCATAAAAAAACAGAAAACAGGAGGGCTTCCGGCTGACGTTCGACATGTAAGGCTGCGAGGTCCTGAGCTCTGCATGCAACTTTTAATTTAATCCTTTTTTTTGGCGTGCCCTATACAAATAAATATAGAAATTTATCTTCCTACGCTCTTATAACGTTAGTCGAGTCACTTACACGAGGATATAGCGCTTCGACAGGACATTTTGTTTAGTTTTAAAATAATGGCTAATCGCACGCACAAGTCAGCTAGCTCGACTAGCAAGAAGGGTGCTAGCCCTCCCACCGAAGATGATGCGGCATCACTAATATCTTCGGAATCTGTCGAGAAAATTATGTCGGCGATTGAATTGCTGGGAACAAAAATGGACACTCAGACGGCTGCCCTTAGTCAAGAAATAGCTTCCATTCGCCAAGAGTTGCATACCACCGTCAGCTCTCTACAGTCTGCTAACTCTCAGAACACTAAACGCATTGATGATCTGGAGCAGTCTGCCACAGAGTGGAGCTCAACTGTCATGACCCTCGAAACTACAGTGAAAAAATTGCAGTCAGAAGTGTGTGGCTTGACAGAGAAGTGTTTGGACTTGGAAAGCCGTAGCCGCCGTCAGAATATACGCCTAATTGGAATAGAGGAGGGGAAAGAGGGGAACAACCCGCGACAATTCTGTGCGGCTGCATTGAAGGAGATATTGGACCTGGAAGACACACCACGCCTTGACCGTGGCCATCGTTCGCTGGCACCAAAACCTCGAGACGGTGAGAGGCCAAGGCCGTTCATAATTCGAGTACACCACGGAGACGTGAAGGATCGCATCCTCCGCGTTTCAAGTCAAAAGAAGCAGCTGTTCTACAATGAGAAGCGTGTGCACATATTTCCCGATTTTGCACCAGAAGTAGCCAAGAAGCGAGCTGCTTTTGTCGAGGCGAGGCAGCTCCTTAAAGGTATCAAGGATGTCAAGTTTGGTCTTCGTTTTCCAGCCATATTTCGTGTCACGTTCAAAGGTGAGGAGAAATCTTTCACTAATCCCGAACTGGCAGTATCCTACATAAAGGATAACATCCTCCCATCATCATGATCAGGTACATGGACGTGACACATAATAGTGAATTGACTCGACTCTGAGTTGTTCGGGTGAACTTTTTTTTTCTAAAATGTTTTATTTGTTTTGAGCGTAAAAGGAAGATAAAAATTCAAGGCTGCACTTTTGTAGTTTAAACATTGGATTTGGGGGTAACTGTATTGCACAGCTTAGCTGTTATTACACTAGGCTACCTGAGTTTTTTTTTTACCCATTTGTTTATGCTGTGTGCATGGTATTTGGCACTGCTATATATTTGTATTTGGTTGCTTGCTGAGCTTTGGGTCTGTTTAGGTTAAGTTAGAGACCCAAGCAAGTGATTTTGAGCATGTTTCTGTTGGGGCTTATGCACTTTGTTTGGGAAAGTGCTGGGGGGTGGGGGGTAAGTGTCTTTTTCGTTTTTTGTATGTTATTTTTCTTTTCACTTTGTCCACTTGTGGTTGCACTTTACTTTGATTATTACTGTTCCCTGAGTCATAGATGTCATCTGTTACAAAATAGATTGCCGTACTTCAATATCCACATTTCCAAATATGGCTAATTCAAATACACCCTGTAGGGGGAGTGGGCTGCCAATAAAGTTTACCAATTGGAACGTGAAAGGACTTAACCATCCTATTAAACGCACCAGAGTCCTTGCTCACCTTAAACTCTTGAAAACTGACATAGCTTTCCTCACTGAGACTCATTTATGTGGGTCTGGCTATATTGGCCTGAAGAGAGGCTGGGTGGGACAGGTATATCATTCCACATTTCAGGGTAAGGCCAGGGGTGCTGGGATTCTGATTAATAAATCAGTACCATTTGTATTGTCTGAAACCAAATCAGACCCTAATGGCCGTTTTGTTATTGTGGTTGGTAAACTACATAGTCTGCCTGTGACATTAGCTTGTGTTTATGCCCCAAATTGGGATGATTCTAAATTTATGAGTAACTTCCTGTCAAGTATACCATACTTAGACACTCATCAACTTATAATAGCTGGTGATTGTAACTGTGTAATTAATCCCTTATTGGATAGATCTTCCACTCGCATAGTCACTAAATCAAAAACGGCAGAATGCATTGAGGACTTTTTACAATGTTGCGCAATGTCTGACCCATGGAGATACCTTTATCCTACAAAGAAGGAATTTTCTTTTTTTTCACCTGTGCACCACACCTATTCACGCATAGATTATTTCTTCATACATAAAACCCTACTGCCCTTGGTAAATGCCTGTGATTATAATAGTATAGTGATATCTGATCATGCCCCTGTTACATTAGTTTTGACTCTCCCCACCCATAGACCTAACAGATTCAGATGGAGGCTCAATCCACTCCTTTTGTCTGACGAGTCATTTATTGCCTTTGTTAATACTTACATAGACATATTCTTAGAAACTAACTCAAATGATGAGACCTCCCCTTCATTGCTCTGGGAGGCCCTTAAGGCCTACCTGAGGGGGATGATTATCTCCTTCAATGGCAGTATTCACAAAGCACGTATAGCCAGACAGACAGAACTTTCTGAACTCATCTCTGAGGTGGACAAGGCGTATGCTTCGGCCCCAACCCCAGAGCTTTATAAACAAAGAATGTTGCACCAGGCTGAATTTGACAGGCTTTCAACTGGACAGGCAGAACGTGCTATGTTAAAATCTAGACATATGTCCTATGAATATGGAGAGAAACCCAGCAGAGGCCTTGCTTATAGTCTGCGACATACTTCCATTAGTCATATCATCGATCAAATTGATTCTGATTCAGGATTATTATCGGAACCAGCAGATATCAATCAACAGTTTTGTCATTTTTACTCTAATTTGTATACATCTGAACCTCCCACTGATCTGAGTCTAATGGATACTTTTTTCAGAGACCTGGCTATCCCTACTGTGGATGAAAAGTTAAGGGAATCTTTGGATAGCCCTGTTTCTTTAGAAGAGATAACCAAAGCCATTGCATGTATGCAGAGTGGGAAATGTCCAGGCCCTGATGGCTTTCCCACAGAATTTTATAAGAAGTGCTCAGCAAAGTTAGCCCCCTTACTCAAAGCTGTGTTTGATGATAGTCTAGATTCTCAATGTCTTCCACCAACTCTACGCCAGGCATCTATATCCCTTCTTCTTAAGAAAGGCAAGAACCCCCGTGATTGTTCCTCTTACCGCCCAATAAGCCTTCTCAATGTCGATGTGAAGATACTGGCTAAAGTGCTGGCTCTCCGTCTTGAATCGGTTTTACCCACCATTGTGTCACCAGACCAGAGTGGATTTATAAAAAACAGACATTTATTTTTTAATGTCAGGCGTGTATTCAATATCCTTTACACATCCTCCACCTCTCAGCACCAAGAAGCACTTCTCGCTTTGGACGCCGAGAAAGCTTTTGACCGCGTCGAGTGGAATTATTTGTTTTATGTTCTTAAGCGGTTTGGGTTTGGAGAAACTTTTATTTCTTGGGTCAGACTGTTGTACTCTTCACCTCTGGCTTCTGTCAGAACTAATGACACCTATTCCCCATACTTTCCTCTTCAGCGCGGGACTAGACAGGGTTGTCCGCTCTCTCCTCTACTTTTTGCTCTGGTAATGGAGCCTCTTGCAACCTCCATCAGGCAGTGTACAGATATCAAAGGGATCTTCAGAGCAAATCGGGAACACAAAATTTCACTGTATGCTGACGATGTCCTTCTTTATATATCTGACCCACTTGTATCTATTCCACATATTATCAATATCCTTAAAGATTTTGGCAGTTTTTCAGGGTACAAACTCAACCTTGGAAAAAGTGAGCTCTTACCAATTACTACAGTTGCCACTCAGACCTCACTTCATTCATTACCTTTCAAAGTGACTAATAATAGATTTAATTATCTTGGTGTGTGTGTAACAAAGTCCCACTCTCAGCTTCTGAAGGCCAATTTTACCCCACTCATAGAGCGCACCAAACAGGACCTGACCCGCTGGTCCACCATGCCCTTGTCTTTGGCTGGGCGAATCAGTATAATTAAAATGAATATCCTTCCCAAATTCTTGTTTTTGTTTCAGTGCATCCCATATTTCCTTACAAAAACTTTCTTTACAAAGCTTGAAAGTCTTATTTCATCTTTTATTTGGAATAACAAAACACCTAGGATCAGGAAACTGTTTTTACAAAGACCTAAAATACAGGGCGGGATGGCTCTACCAAATTTTCAAATGTATTACTGGGCTGCTAATATCAAAAGCTTATTGTGCTGGCGGTGGGATATATCAACCCGGGATCTGCCTGGCTGGTTACAAATTGAGTCTAGTTCTTGCAGTCCAACCTCACTTTCAGCTCTTGTGTGTTCATCTCTTCCCCTACCTTCACCCCGGTCTTGTCAGAACCCAGTAGTTCTTCACTCCTTAAAAATCTGGTCTCAGTTCCGAAAACGTTATGGGCTAGTTTCTATGTCAGTTTATTCTCCTATTACAGCCAACCATTTATTCCCGGCCTCTTTAGATAATACTTTTACAAGGTGGGTAAAAAATGGAGTCTTAAATATCAAGATGCTATATAAGGATGGTGTTTTCATGTCATTTGATCAGGTTAGACAGGATTTTTCTTTACCAACTAGTAACTTTTTCAGATACCTACAAGTCAGACATTTTATACAGAATCAAATCACTCAATTTCCCTCACTCCCACCAAAATCTTCACTTGATTCCATCCTTGAAACCCCTCCTGAGGCAAAGGGAACAGTGTCAAGGTTATATGCAGCGATATTTGAAATGGAAGGTTCCTCATTGTCTATAATAAAAGAAAACTGGGAAAAGGATATGGATGCCAACATAACTGAAAGTCAATGGTCTGACATCATTCAAAGAATCCATTCTTCCTCCATTTGTGCAAGGCATAGTCTTATTCAGTTTAAGATTGTACATAGGCTTCATATGTCCAAGGTTAAACTATCTAAAATATTTCCAGGGGTTGACCCTATTTGTAACAGATGTAAGCAGGCACCTGCCACTCTGTACCATACATTTTGGTCATGTTCTAGTTTAACAGCTTTTTGGTCCTCAATATTTGAAGTATACTCTGCAATTTCAGGTTTAACTGTTGACCCCTGTCCTTTCATTGGACTTTTTGGTATTCCTTCAGAGGATTTCCCGTTACAAAAGTCACAACTAAACTGTATAGCCTACTCCTCCCTTTTAGCTCGGCGACTCGTTCTTTTAAATTGGAAGAATGACAAGCCCCCTTCTTTTGGCAGATGGGTCTGTGATGTCATGTTTTTTCTTAAGGTAGAAAAAATCAGATACACACTGAATGGATCAATGGGGAAGTTTGATGTTGTATGGCAACCTTTTATCTCACATGTGGAACAACTTACAATGCACCTTGGCTCTGAATAGCGGTTGTACAAGATGACTACTACTATGTGGACTTTCTCTGTGTACTGTATGATTTATTTTATTTTATTTTATTTTATTTTGTTTGTTTGTTTGTGGAGTTTTTTGTCTCAAGTGTTAACTGTATTTGTGTATTTGTGTAAATCACAATAAAAAAACATTGACCAAAAAAAAAAAAACAGAAAACAGACCAGACAACTTTAGAAAAAGAGACAAATCTGCTCAAGGTTCACTCCTATTAAAAGGGTGTTTCCTTGCTACCTACCTGCTTGCACAAGGGGGTTTAGGCCTTAGGTTTTGTAAAGCACCTTGAGACAACATCAGGTGTCAATGGTTCCAAAAGAACACATTTGAATAGAACATTGCAGTATAAGGACATTCTGAATCCATACATTCCATTCAAAATGAATAAACGCAATGATGAGGGACGCAAGGAGGAGACCCTGTTTCAGACCCCTGCCTGCCTGCATGCTGCTTCTCAGCGGGACATCTGGTTGCCATTTCTACCTTGGCCAACTGCTTTTTAATTGCAACATTAATCAGATGTCCAAAATCCTGTAGTAGAGGTCATCCCATAAACTGGGTGTTTATTTGATAGCCACTTGCCATAACAGCGTTGAATTGTCCAGGCGCGGTGGAGAAAAAAGGGTTCTAATCCTGGATCATTGCTTATTATGCAATTACGATGATTCAGGAGGAAAGAGAGGTTAAAATATCCTCATTGTTGGCATCTCAAATTGGCGCCATTTGGGAGGCTAATTACTCACCTAGTTAAAATGTTATCTTTTCCCCCACAAACACTTTTTTTCCCCCGTTTCTAAGCGCACTGATAATCCGTTGATCGCTCAGCCCAGTGTTTGAGGTCGCCCGTGAGGAATTTTCCCACCAAAAAAGCGTTAGCAATATGGCGGCGGATGGCGCGATGGCCTTCTTTTTCCCAGGGGTCTGAACCGACTCCTTCCCAATAAACTTATGAAAGCAGCTCAAGAGTGTGATCCCGTTATCCCTTAGTGCCGGTCACATTACACGGTGAGGTCACTGCTCAAAGACCCAAACCAGCCTTTAGTCGATCTGACACACACACACACACACACACACACACACACACCTACACACACACACACACACACACACACACACACACACACACACACACACACACACACACACACACACACACACACACACACACACACACACACACACACACACACACACACACACACACACACACACACACACACACACACACACACACACACACACAGAAGGATTGTCTTCAGCGTCTCCAGCAGCGTTTAGAGCCCAGAGTTCCGAGTCCTTCCCCCCCACCCCATGGCGCGCACCTCAGGAGCTCCCTGCTGGACTCAAAGAAGAGTCCGGAAACAAAACTCGAAAAAAAGAAGGCTTCCCTTTACAGTGCCAGCGCACCCGGAGTAAATTACCATGGAGACCCTAAAGCAGGTGTGGTGTGGCGGCCCCAGATTTAGTGTAGGCTCCATTTAAAGGGTGCACAGCAATGGGGGATGTTGAACGCGCGCCTGTGTATGTGTGTGTGTGTGTGTGTTTGGGGGGGGGGGGGGGGGGGGGGTCCTGCGAGGGCCACTGGCAGTGTTTACAGCTGCAAGGCTTCCCCTGCTTAGCCCTCCAGCCGCCCTTAATAAATACCTGTAAAATAAATAGACCATGGTGAAAACCGCCCAAAGTGCTTTTGCAGACACTGTAAATTAAAAAGGAGAGAATATGTCAGAGGATACGGAGGCTGCTCCGCGGACGGCTGCAGGACTGTGAGGCGGGCTGGGGAGGGGAGGAGTCGACGCTGGAATCGCTGACACGCTCAGCCAGGACCTGGACTGAAAGCTGATCATTGGGCTATTCTAAAAGCCTCCGTGGTCAAAACATGGACAGCTGAATGCGATTTCTGCACCTAAATCAAGAAGTAGCACATTCAAAAATACTATACAAGCCGAATTGCTTTTGGAGAACGTTTACAGAGCACAAACTAAGTAAAGAACTTCCAACCAAGCTCAACCAGGCCACTCTCGTTTTAGCTCTGGTTTGGTGCACTTTGGTAGGCAGTGTGTGCCTTTCCCTTTTTGACCCAACGCCCTTTAATTAAAACGGATGGCAACGCTCACAGGGTCCACAAACCCTGGTTTTGTATGGTGCTAATGTGCAACTATGAGAGAGAAAGTCACTTTCACTCTTATTCCCTTTTCTTTAGTTTTCCGGTTTCTTGTTAGTTTTGGAGTCTGCGTACCCTCAAAACTACAACCTCAAAGACACTGTTATTATACACAGTAACAATTTAACATACAACTCCCCCTGAACACAGTATTAATACACTCTGCAACAATGTGATATACAACTCAAGCCCTGAATATTGCCTTTGACATTAACTGAAACTGATAGGGCCACACAGGTGTACTGTATACACCTGGGGCCATGGGTAATTACGCCTGCTTTGTCTTATCTACCCACCGAGCGAACCAATCACCCAGCTCCAAAGATGGGTCTCTCTCTCTCTCTCTCTCTCTCTCTCTCTCTCTCTCTCTCTCTCTCTCTCTCTCTCTCTCTCTCTCTCTCTCTCTCTCTCTCTCTCTCTCTCTCTCTCTCTCTCTCTCTCTCTCTCTCTCTCTCTCTCTCTCTCTCTCTCTCTCTCTCTCTCTCTCTCCAGAGAGATTAAACTCAGGGGAAGGAGGAGATGAGCTGAGTGAGGTCTCGCTGGCACCAGCGCCTGAATACCTTTGGAATGAGCCTCCATGGTCGGGCGGGTTTCTGAGCTCCGATTTATCGCCGGTCTCTATCTGCCCCATCTGTTAGCAAGCTGTCTGCTCAGGTAAGCTGAAGCAGCAGCAGCAGCGGGCCCTGGCAGTGTGTCCATGTCTGTCTGCCGCCAGAGATAGAGAGAAAGAGAGAGATAGAGAGAAAGAGAGGGAGAGAGGGAGAGAGAGAGAGAGGGAGAGATAGACACATCCCTCCTTTCAGTGGCACGAGGCCATGGCACACAAGGCCCGGCATTCAGCGTCACGGCGGGGGGAAATCACTGCAAATACGGACTAATGATTTAACACCTTGTGCAGAGTATGGCCTGTGTCTCCAGGAATTCGTAAAATTGTTTATGCTATGCTTGGCCATCGCGTTAGCGCGCTGAGAGCGGGCGCTTGCTGGGCAGGGATTTAAATGCTGTCGCGATGACATGTTATAACATAATCCGATGGCATGTAGACGTTACTGGAACGGGGCAATTTGGCCATGGCTGTAAAACCTGATGCAACAGGCCAACAGCACGCATGATACACGGCTACTGAACTCAAATAGCGCATGAGATTGGGAACAAATTAAAATCTTTGTTATGTTCGGGTAACTGAATAAAGTCTTTGTGTATCCCATTTTTATAGAGATCGAATAACTCGTTTCTGCCTTTTTAAGTATCATAGAGATGTGACTCACACTGGACTAGAGGGTGCTGGCCACAAATAACTCCACAAGAAACCGTTTGACAATTTGGCCCATTCGATCTAAGCTTGTAAAGCAACGAGTCTGTTTCACCAATAAAAGATGGTGTTGAAACTTCGACACCAACTCCACTCGAACAGGTTTCCAGTGCACCAAGGCTTGGAATGCTGGAGGTTACATGGACCGTTCCGAAAAATCCCAACTGCTCCTCGACTCCCTCCTGGAACCGGCACGCTCCGTGGACAGGGAGCAAACCACAAGGCCATTTTGCGGTCGGCACTGAAGGGAAACTGACGAAAATCATTAAAAAAAAAAATCCCTCTTCGAACTTTTGTGCGAAACTCTCGAAAACAAAAAGGCCAACTCAAGAGGACAAGGGGGCGAGGAGGAATTTGGTGCAGGATTTGGACGTGCGACGCAAAATGAGGAAATGGATTTGCAATCACTGGCTCCCTTTTGAAGTCCCCCTCCAGAGACACCATAAATCACTTGGCCCTGGGGAGAGACGCGTGCATGCGTTGTAAACCCCGTCTCTTGTGGAGCTATTTGTTAATTGCTAGGTCCGGCAGGCAGAGCTCTGTGATTGAATATGTCCATGGGCGACAGCGTGTCAGGGCTGTCTTCGGCAGATGAATGGAAAACAGATTGCCAAACGGGAATATACTTTCTGTTTTGCAACTGTGCAAGGATTTCAGACAGTGAATGCTGAGGGAGATCAACAAAACAACCATATACCGTATACTGTAAGAGGAGTCGAAAAGCGTTGCCTCAAATGTTAAATCTGAAGATTTATTGCGGGAGGGTACACTTGTGACTACATCAATCAGAACTGAGCAAACAAGCATAAGAACAGGTCATCCATCATGATGAATGATCGCATCTATGCATCGCAACCCAACAGAATGACACGCAAGTTAGCTGGCATTATTCCACGTAATTCAATGTCAAACCGGGGACCAATAAATCGGTTTATCTGCACGGTTACTGGAGAAGCATTTAAGAAAGCTATTTAAATGCATCATGGAACATTGATAAAAGCGTAGAACCAAACACTTGGAGGCGAACACAACCCCAAGAATTTGATGGGACGGAGTGTTTTAATCATTTCTATAGATTTATGAGAAGCTGCGGTGTACAGCCAGGGTGCTGATACCTTTCCAACATTAACATCCTGGGACAACTCGACGTGGACGAACAGCAGAACTGTAAGGTCGGCTCTGGTATTGTTCAAGGACTTTAATGGGAAAAGCATGTCGCCACAACAGCAGAACATAAAACATTACATTCACCTATAAGGTTTAATTATTTAGTCTACTGACCTACATATGGCCATGCCTTGATTTATGTGCCCAGAGTTACATCTACTCTGACTCTGCACTACCCAAAGTTTTCCCTCCTGGGACAATTTGTTCGTGTACGCCTGGACTTGTAAAATGTGCTCAAAAAAGACAAGAGAGATTGCGATTCAAATCAGGTTCCAGGCATTTCAAGGAAGACTGGTAATGACTGAGATTACCTAAGCCTTAATCACAAACAGAGCCACCAGAGAGTTTGGCCAGAGCGAGGCTGTCGCTGTAAAACCCGACATGCGCTGAAAGGGGCTCGCTCCGCGTAGGTTCCCCCGAAGACGAGTTAGCGCTAATTCAAAACCGAGCTCTACTGACATCACACAGAACGGCGAAGGGTACGGCAGCGAAGTCAGCTGGGAGCACGGAGCATGGAGTATATCAGGGAGAGCTTTCTTCACGGTTTCTCTCTCTCTGTCCATCTTTATGTGTGTTTTTTTTTTTTTTTTTAAATGGGGTGCACCTGGTCAGTCTCCCTGTCACTCACACCGACGGGATTTCTCTCCTGGGGGTAGCACTCCTGGCGCTGTGGTATAACAGGCCCACCAAATCAATGTCAGCACACTAGAAACAATGGAGCATGGTTAACTTCCAAGGGTCACCCCTGTACATGGAGCATTACCCAACAATATGCTCTGTCTCTCTCTCTCCCACACTCTCTCTCTCTTTCTCTCTCAGTCAGGGGGTCCCCTGGTCTGAATAAAGCTTTTTGGGGAGAAAAACCTGATGGTGGGCCTTTTACAAACACACGACGGTGAACGTGAGTAAGGGGGGGGGGGGGTTGGCTTTAACGTGAGACTCGGGAGGACAATGTAATGTGGGATAAATCCACTGTAGAGAATCGTGAGAAAACACTAACACAGGCAGATGTTTTTGGATGGTAAACATCTGTGATCTGGTCTTCGGCCCCTGCACCCACCGCCGCCGCCGCCACCACCACCTCTGCACCACATGGCGTTGGTATTTACAGTGCCGAGTGCCCGGCTGGCAAACATACTGTGGTCAGAAATGCCAACGGCAACAACAAAACCACTCGCAACTTACAGAATATTCCAAAATAAAAAAATAAAAAAAGAGAAACCCCTTATAAAATAAGCATCAGGATTTACTCTGGGACCTATCCCTAGCCAACACAATGTCTTCCAAGCCCACAGACACGGCCTTCAACAGCTGTCTTTGGTTCTCATTCATCTTCAATGTTGACATTTTATTGTATCACACCAGAAAGCAGTATCGAATTTGCCATTGACATACTAGTTTAACTCGAAAAAGACGCTCTGGCTTTATTAGAGGGGGTGGTGGCGGGGGGGTTGACATTCTTACATACTAAAATGTGTAATTTACATCAATGCTGCTCAGTGAAACAGAAAACCCTTAATGTTTCACTTTTATGATTAAACATGAGTACACAGTCTTCTTGATGCATAACCTGGTGAACGTCCACACACATTTCAATCCAAGACATTGAAATGATGGAGTGTGCATAACTCCAATGTGATTAGCCAAAATAGCTGTAATGCAAACAGACCTACTCAATGTTTGTGCCAGTATCTGCTAATGGGCAAAAACTCCTTTCTTTCACCGATAGCCTTGGCCCAGGCACACTCGTTTGTGTCAGTAAACACCCAACATAGCAGCCTTTACAGTACTAGCGCAGCCGCTTTTGAGCAAACACCAAAAGAGCCCCAAAGAACAGGCCACACTGTTAACAAACACGGCCATGATAAGGGGCCCACACAACAGCGGGCTGGCAGGCTTCTCCAGTGGCGCTCCCTCTGTATCGGGGGTAATTGAATGAGACAGCACCGAATCCCTCGCGGGGAGGGAAAGAAGCCATGAGGCTGAGCTGGGCTGGCCCTGGTCCCCACAGAACAGAGAGAAGCCACTTGGGGAGGCACAAAGGGAACAGATTGGGTGTCTGAGATGGAGGGAGAGAGGGGAGGGAGGGGGGGGTAGAGAAAGAGAGAGAGGAAGAGAGAAGAAAGTGAGAGGGAGGGAGACAGGACAGATAAAGAAAGGAAGAGAAGGGAGGGAGGCAGAGAAAGAAAGAAAGAAAGGAGAAGGAGAGGGGGAACAAGATAGGGTGGGGGCCGAGGCCCTATACATCTGAAAGTGTGCAGAACAGAGAGAAAGAGAGAGAAAGAAAGAAAGCGAGAGAGAGAGAGAGAGAGAGAGAGCAAGAGTGAACCTGACAAGGAGGCTTACACAGGCCCTCCAAGAATGGCCCTCCCTCAGCAGCGAGCCGCGTCCCCTCCAGTCCTCCCTCCTCGTCCCTCGGCCTCCTCTCGTCACACCGATTGCCGCACAAAGGGACTCCTTTGAGCATCCTGACATCTCTAAGTAGAGGCAGCCCAGGACTGTGCGCTGCGGTCCCAAGAGTGGGTCAAGTGCCAGTTTAGCGGCTTGAATGCAGACACTTGGCCCGCAAACATGTTCAAAGGGAGAGGCCCGTAAACCGATCGCCTTTGACTAGAGCACGATTGTCCCGTGTTCGCTGCATATATAAAAGCCATTTCAGCGCACAGATGGGGAATAAGACATAGTGGACTAATAACTGTAGGTGTGGATGGATATACATGGCTGTTGTGGCTTAGCTAAAGAATTTAAAATAAACCGTTTGGTTTCAATTTAAAAATACATTTGCCTTCCACTGACACTCTGCTAACTGAATTACCTCGCTGTTTCTCTTTGAATCCTAAATATTTGCTTAATGTAAAAATGTAATTGGCTGTATTATGCTTTCCATTGAGACATGTCAGACAGTCACCGAAGTTATATTGGAAAACCCATACAGAAGTAATTTATTTTGGTCGCCCCCCCCCCCCCCCTCCCCGCAACCCACCCCTCCTGGAGGCTAGCAAAGGGTCTGCTTTGTCACTTAGCACAAATCACATCAAAGCCTCGTGTTTTGGGAAAGTCATTTACACCCGCAGGATAGCCAAAATAGTCCGCGAGCGGAGGGCAGAGGTCAGAGATTACAAATCATTCCCAGCGCCTCAGGAAATGAGGCCGGTGTCACCGAATGACATTTCCCTCGGAGTCGGCTAACGCCAGAGTCAGGAGGGATGAGATTACTAGAAGGTTCTGTGTGCTACATGAATGAATGGAGCGAGCGAGGGAGCGAGGGAGGGAGGAAGGGAGGGAGGGAGAGAGCGGACAGAGAAAGCAATATCCCAGAGCCGAGGCCCCAAGAGGAGGCTTCCCGATGGGCCCAGCCTCCCTGAAAAAGTAGCTCTATTTACCCCGTGTGAAGTGCTGCTCCACGTTAACACCCCGCCATGACGGGACAAGAGGAGTAGCCAGAAGAGAAGTTTCATTTAGCGTCAAAAAAAAAAGAAGAAGAAGAAGAAGCAAAGCAAAAACAGTACAGTCTGGAAAAACGCTCAATCCGCACTCCTCTCACCCCTGTCCGCTTTTCCGAGGAAAGACATAACTCACGCTGCGACTGTCTTTTCCGTGGCCATGCGCAAAAAGTCAGACACATTTAGGCCGCGGATCAGCTCGTTCCGACATTTATGGGTCCGTTTTTAAAATGCCATAAAGCATGTTCCTGTGGGCCCATGAATGCGTTCCAATTTCAAGCCCTCGGACCCAATATCTGTTCCCCTAGACAAACAGAAACTTAAATAGGACCTCCAGACATTTTTTTGCGTCCTCGTGCTGACGTTGTTCGATGAAACTGCCTTCGAGGCACTCCTATTTTTCCTATGGCTCCAGAAAACAAAAATGGAAATCACCTAACACGAATGAGGTATTTTGGCATCGCCGCGGTTTGCACAGGTGGAGAACACATACGGGCCTCGAGTGACGGTAGGTGCCAAGTCAAGCTGGAATAAGGCCCCAAGGCCTGAAAGACAAGCTAATGGGCCAAGCTACTCTCGTTCACTCCGTCCGCTCTAACCCGAAAAACTCTCCGGCGGTAATCGTTTTTCGCCCACGAGGAGCAGGACAGACGTTCTAATATGTCTGGGAAGCTTTCGGCGGCGAGGCCCTGGCCCTGTAATTTGCCAAGCGTGCCATTGTGTCTTCTTGTTCTTCTTGTTCTTCTTCCTCGCCCCACAAAACAGACACAAATCCCGTGCCGTGCACACCATCCCCAGCCCAGGATTCATGCTTGGCTGCAGGCCTGTTCAAAGCTGAGCCAGCCCTTTTGATGTGTGCAATCAACAGCCGTTGCGGTGATGAGCAAATGGAGCCGACGGTCGTCACAGCTGAGCGGACGTGTGGAGCTGAGGGGAAAGCTGCAACAGTGGAGTCAGGTGACCTCAACTTGTCAACGCGCCTGTCACACAACTAACAAGAGGAGAGGGGAGAGAGAGAGAGAGAGAGATAGAAAGAGAGTGGGAGAGAGAAAGAGAGAGAGAGAGAGTGGGGGAGAAAGAGAGTGTGGGAGAGAGAGAGTGAAAGAGACAGAGAGAGAGAAATCCCCTGAGAAAACAGGTTCTGGTTAAATCTGTATTCAGACTCATTCGACCAGTTAGCTGCAAAAAAAGCCTGCCTGTCTGTAAAGGAAAAATTAATTAACTATGACCACCACTAATAACTGGCTGGCATTTGTTGCCATAGAGCAAAAAGGGGTGAGCTCTCCATTGCAGGACACTCCAATGAGCAAGTCCTTTTTTGCCTTTTGCTGAGGTACCAAATAAGGGATTCTACTGATGTAGATTTAGACTGCTACCTAATGCTTGTACACACACACACACACACACAGGTGTTTAGTGTGATTAGCAATGGATGCAACTTGAACAAACGAATGCCACTTAGCTTCTTACATTTAAGCATCTCTGCAGACTCGGATCAGGCAGGCAGGCCTCGGTTCACTTTCGTCTACACTCGCTCACCACAATGACAAGCAACACCACACTAATGCAGTGTATAAACAAACGTCAGTAATCCACTCACACAGCTCCCACAAAGCAGACTAGCAGAGTCATGTGCTAAATCCCCCGTTTTGGAAGTCACTACTGTTTGTTTGTGTGTGTGTGTGTGTGTGTGTGTGTGTGTGTGAGAGGGAGAGAGAGAGACAGAGTGTGTGTGTGTGTGTGTGAGAGAGAGAGAGAGTGAGAGAAAGCAAAATGAGTGTGCTTTCATTTATGTGAGAATACCATGACCACACAAAGTGGCACTTGAAGGGGTTTTTTTTCAGTCACATGTGATCAATGTTTGGTTACCTTGAACAAATGGAACTGGAAAACATGTAATCGCATTTAGATTTCCTCTAAAACTCAGTGAGTCTTTCCACTGGACAAGTTTCTTTGCTTGTGTGCCAAAAATTGAAAGTCCCTTAAACCCCCGGTGATGAGGTCTAAATAAACACAGAAACTCTGTCAATACTCTGATTGTTTTCGCACACCCTGCAGGTCGGGCTCTGTGTGTATCTACCAAATCAAATGAGAAACAAACGCAGAACAGCAGTGTTTCCATGGGCCCCTTTTGGCAAATGATGCATTTACAGCAAGCACATGCTGACAATATGAATATGAAAATTACACCAATATGGCGTGCATGTGATGCAAGTACAATTGATTAAATTACACTCAAATATATGTTTTGAAGGTCACGAATGCTTCTTTCTAGATTTCTCGCTATATATTTACCATAAACCACAGTGGGTGATTAAAGAATGTTAGAAATGCTCGAATACATAAACTGTATCTTATTTCAGATTGGCTCGGAGAGATTATGAAAAATTCAACAAAAATTTCCACATCCATAAATCTCACTGCTCTAAAACATCTGTGCCTAATTAATATGGAGAGGGTGGAGGGGTTGAATGTGTTTGGTTTGGGACAAGTTAGAGTTAGAGTCTCATTTGATAGACAGTGACTGGAAAACACAACATGGAGTCTGGGATTGGGATAAGCAGCACCCAGGAAGGCAACCAAAACACGCAAGGCGGAATGATGGAACTCCATGGCAGGAAACTGGCAGGAGGGAGGATAGGGAAAGACTCCGGGAGGAGTGAGTCAGGGAGCGTCGTCGTCGGTGGCTGTGCCCTGATTCCAATAACATCGGCACAAACAGTGAATTTCATGACAGCAGACACACTCAAGTCTCACACGTGAATTCCCCTAAAAACGCTACTTGATTCTTTCGTTCTTGACGGCCTATAGCTCATTTTATATCTCCAACGCTCTCACTCACTCACTAGTTTCCTGCATCCCTTTCTCTGTCTATCCCTCTCTCTTTTTTTGCTGGCCTCTTAATTTCTCTCTCTCATTCTCTCCCCCTCTCTCTCTCTCTGTTGGTCAGTTCTCTCCCTTCTTCTCCTCCTCTCCCTCTCTGTCATCCACTCACTCTACAGTTTTCTCCTTTCCTCGTCCCCCTCCCTCCTTCTCTCCCTCTCCCCAACGCACCCCTCCTCCATCTCATAACATAAGCCAGGAATGATTGCCAGGGCCACATGATTAAAAGCAGATGCCACCAAGCCCATTTTTTTCACTCATTTTCACCCCGTTTCATCCAGATAGGGAAACACTATACACTGCTTGCATCATGCTACCCAAAGCAATGGCCCCTTTCCCCTGCTCTCTTTGTTTACTCTAGGTTTCTCTATGCAAATGCAACTTTTCTTCAGTCTCAGTTTGTGAAAATGCACACAGAAATATAGGCATGTTTTCAAACATCCTGCTTCATCAACTTTCCCCGCTATTAATGGATTTATAGACCACACTAGAGAATCACAATCTTAAGCCATCACAATCTTAAGCCATCTTTTTTTCCCCGAGTAACCCTTGCAAGACATGAAAGACTCGATCAGTTGGCTCATTTCTGGAACATGAGGTCTCTGAAATTTGGCTGAGGAGTTGAGAAATTTAAAGTAATTTTGAGAGGCTGGCCCTGCAGAGTTCAAGATCGGCGTTTCAAAAGCCTCTTGGCTGCGGCCCTTACTTCTTCATTTACGCCAAGATCTTATCACAGCCTTCTGCATACAAATGGTATTCTCCCCCCCCCCCCACACCCCACACCCCACACCCTACACCCCACACCCCACACCCTCACCCTTGGCAAATTCAAGATGCTATCTGTGCACCATGAACAGAGATCACCCTCATTGTGAGGGTGGCTTAGGGATAGTAATTTCATCCAAGTGGCTGGGTTAAACCAACAGTGCCCATCTCGTAAATGGGGGCGCTTCGCCTTGATGTCTGTGCCATTTGGAAGCTGAGGGACAACACTTTCTAATGAGGTGAGGAATGAGGAAAGCTGTATGGAGACACAGAGAGAGAGAAAGGCAGACAGAAAGATAGAAAGAAACACAGAGAGAAAGAAAGAAAGAAAGAAAGAAAGAAAGAGAGGGTGACCGAAAATATTAGAGCAATATAGAGAAAGAGAAAAAAAGAGTGAGAAAGAAAAAGAGAATACGAGAGAAGAGAGAGTGAGAGAGAGAGAGAAAGAGAGAGAGAGAGAGAGAAAGAAAGAAAGGGAGTGAGTGAGTGCAATGCTTCACACCAGACTGCCTTCACTCTTGTTGCAGCATGACTCAAGCTTGCCAACAAAGCGGCAGAATCTGTTCTTCGAAGTCGAAGAGTTCTGTCCTTCCATCCAAGGGCATAACATTCCTATACGTAAATGCTGTTTAGAATCAAACTGTTTAGACATTCTCGAAGGATCCCTACGAGCCTTTATGGCGTTGGCGCAAACATTCTCCAGGCTTTGTCCCACTTCATTTGAAGTGCAGAATACTGCCCCTGGAAGGGTTTTTTAAAAATGCAGGAATACGGTTCCTTGCAGGTCTGTCACATTCTTTTCTTGTTCGCCCTCCCGCCAGCCTCCGCCACCAAACTATGATTACCATAGCATCTGTGCTAGGAGGCACAGACTCTATCTACAAGCTTGTTAAACCCTGGCCTCTCACGTGTCATTTCCGCACTTTCACAACCATCAGTTATAACTCCCCTGTGAGGGAGAGGGAGAAAGAGAGAGAGAGACAGAGAGACAGAGAGAGAGAGAGATAAGCAGGGCAGGCTCTTTACAGATGGTACAAGCCTACTGTGTTTTGCCTGACACAACCAGGGGGGGGAAAAAAAAGACATTCTACTCCAATACAGATAGGCGTGCTGCAGCAAAAAAAAGGGCACTTTTTCACAGAGGTTTCAGCCTCTCATTACAAAGAAAAGAGCTGTTGACATCAAAAGGGAGCATAGCACAAGTACACGTGTTTGGAAACAGGCCCATTTGTTTTAATTAAGTCAGGGAGGAAGTGAAAAAAGTGCCCTCGGGCTCGTGAGGAATATATACATAGCAAAAAAAAAAAAAAAAAGCGGGTTGGTGTTTTAAAGAAGACGAGGGGGGAAAAAAACTTGGTTACACAGTCATGGAAGTATGCGCTATCAAGCATGAGACAATGTCCTGTGATTGTTTACGTGGCAAATGAAAAACAGACCGAAGAATTAGGCCTAATGGCTCGTTAGGGGACCAAATGTTGGGGGAAATTTCAAACAGTGCCCAGGCACATGTTGACAACATAATTGATAAAAACAGCTATCCATAACAAACCCACAATCATTAAACCACAAGCTCGCCAAGCAGTGACTAGAAAATTGAGCTTAGGGTTTAGAAGATATGGAAAATTTCACGTAACAGTATACTATTACAGCATGTGCTGCATCCGACAGAGCATAACTTTGAAGTATATTTATAGAACTAAAGTACAAAATATTAACTTATGTGTGGATAATAGTTTTCGTCATTGAAGGCTGGTTTTAAATGTTCCATCTGAACTACAATCAAAAGCCAGAGAGGTTTACTCAAAGTCATGCACACAGAATGTTGTCATAAATAACAGACCACTTTTTTCCATTAAACACGACATTTCTCAAACAAGAAAAGACTGTCTGAATTCTTTGGACGAGCAACCATCAAAATGGGGTGATGTTGCTGCTCACAAGATTTTAAAATGTTCATGTCAGCTGTTCAGCTTTTCTTAACTGAAAACAGTCCAAAGCTAAAAGTTTGCTCTCCTCCTCATTTGCAATCTACAAACATCACACAACACTTGTATTAAGAGTAATGAGCAAAAAAACTAAAGGCACAGAGAACGTTTCCGAAACTCAAAGGATCCTTTCATCTCTCTCTCTCTCTCTTTCTCTCTCTATCTCTCTATCCCCCCTCTCTCTCTCTACTGTATTTCAGCATTCTAATCCACCTCTACCGGTTCCATTGGAATGCCTTTCGGCTTCGACTCTGCATGCCCATCTGTTGCACCTGATGAAAATTCCGGAACGCTGACAGGAACACCTGGTAGGCCTTGAGTGAACGCCGCCTGGGCGTGGTGTGGACAGATATGTGATGGACACTAATGAAATAGCCCTCAGAGGTAGATCCAGTTCTGGCCTTCTCATTGTGATCCTATCCAGACTCTGCAGACAGAGTGAGTATAAATATGGCCCCTTCACACAGCGTAGGCCCATTCATCTCAAACAAAGAATGTAAATGCAGGCAAACATCTTACATATGGGAGCGAGGCGAAGCCAGAATGTTCTGTTTTGGATGAAGTCGCTTTATGTATTTCATGTGGAAAGGCCGATCTACTGTGCACTACTAAAGGTGACCACAAGTCAGTTTTTATTTGCAAGCCCTTGTATTCCATACAATATTATCTCTTAGCCCCTCCAATGAGAAGTATTCAACAGAGCCGATGCTGAAGCAGATTTCACCTCTGGATGTTAAAGCCTGGGGATTGCAATGCCATGTGTGGCTGCCTCTTATAACAGAGGCGGGTGTGCTGTGATGGATGTGCCACCGCTGGTTGATTCCACATTTTTAGACAGTGAGTTACAGAGCTCGCAATGCGTTTTGTATCGGCCAGATCTCTGCAAAGCATAGAACAGGGAGGAACCCCGTTTACTTTCCTATGACCTAAATACGGAGAGCCTTTCATCTGAGCTCAGTGTTGAGCACTGCAAAATGATCTCAGGACGCCTGGAAAAATCCCTCTGTCAAACTTAATTGAAATGAAAAAAAAGGTTTTTAGTTTGAGACATTTTTGCAAGAGCAACATCACAAACACGGAGAACATGCTTCCAAAAAAACACGCAAGACATGTTTCAATAAACAGCCAGGCCGTCACACCTGGTTTCTGCAGGGTATCAATTTTTAACCGGCTATCGCCACTTCAAGGGGCTCTCTCCCGTAAAGGCAGCAAAGTCTTCTGAAGCTTTGTCTGACAGTCTGTCTGTCTTTCCTTTTTCAAGTGGCTAATGGGTTATGTTATGAGGGTATGGCTCCCTTGTCAAATGTCGTTAAAACTTTATTTTCCGACAGGCATTATGGACATCTCCTCCAACTTCTTTTGAAAGTTACACCCACTCTATCTGTTCCCTCTCTACTCTCTCTGAATGATCTACAACACCATGGCCCATGGGAAACACACACACACACACACACACACACACACACACACACACACACACACACACACACACACACACACACACACACACACACACACACACACACGGTCTGTGAGCCAAACCCGCTATTACTGCTGCTCTCTGATCCAAATTTTATGTGGGACCTTCAAGGGCATTAAATTAACTTAACTTACTCAATACAGGGAAGACCATCACCTACTTATTTTGGATAAGGCCTATTCCATGAGAGCACCCCTGGTTCTGTTTATGAGGCTTTGCTGCTCATTTTCTATCACTCGCTCTCAGCAGGCGTTGGCCTCTAACACACTTACTAAACAGCAATTAGGCTGTTGGGCTCATATTGTGGCTAAATACACAGCTTTTGGTTCGACATGCAATCAGGATAATTCCACTGAATCAACGACGATCGAAACGCGTCTGCCAGACAAACCTAATCACGGCAGTTTAGGGGCTAAAGCCATTATATTTGAAGACTGGGTTTTTTTTCTTGGCTGCCTCTGCTGAGAGACCTTGGCCAACAAATGATGCACTCTCAGTAAAAGTTATTCTCATAAATCGGTCTGGCTTCAAGCTGGAGCGGGGTCAAATAAGAATTACAGATCCTTACGTATGAACCGGGGCTGAAATTAATGTGCAACTGAAGACTGACTCGTCGGAGATCAGACTCGACACAAGCCCCGAAAGAAACGTCGAGCTCTGAAAGACAATACACCCTGGCAGATGCCCCCGGCTCGTGACGAAGACCAGAGCCACATTACAGACTTTCACTTTGCATTTGTTTGTGTTTCTATGGCTCATGCACTATTCCAAATAAAAGATTGGAAAATCACTCAGAAAAAACATTTGAATTACCTTCACATTAGCGCAGCACCAGGGACAGAGCAGGGATCCAATTTTCCAAACAGAAGGCAACCGCATTATTATTTCTCTCTTACAGAGAGGGGAGGAGGGAAAAAAAGAGAGCACACTTGGGTTTTGATGGACTCTGACCCTCTGCCGTGTCCAAAACTACTGTGTCAGCTCAGCTTCCCTCCCCATGCCTTGGCAGGCCAACTCACCTCAAGTCTTCTCGCTCGCAAACCCACTAAATCACCCATCCCGGGCCTTCTTCAGTTCCCTAAATCTAAGCCTCACTGTTCCATGTCATCCCCCTTAGGTGGACGCTTCCGTGATGAGATGCACCAAGTGGATGAAGCCAAGCTGGCACTGGACACGTCCACATTTCTGGGATTCAACCCATCAATGTCTTTTACATCAGAACTGAAGGATAAAATGGATTTCCTGCTTGTCCCCGTGGATGAATCTTTCAGTGTTCTAGTCAACTCTAGTCAGCCTCCCAGTAAGTCTAGAAGGACCCTCTGTTCGCTTGAGTAACTGTTTTCTTAACATACGTCCATTAGAGGAAATGGTGGAGAACGTTCTTCAATAATAACACATTGTATCATAGCCCAAATATTGTCACAGTATCGTATCATTGTCTCTGTGGCAACCTCCAACTCCTAAAGCAACTAAGACTATTTCTCCTCAAACAGAAACAGATCTTTTTTTTTTAAAAGCACAGAGGTAGCGTCTGTCTCTGTCTCCTGCGAGTGGCTTTCAGATGACTCTTTGAGGAGTGTTTTAAAAGGAAAAGGGTTGAGTGCTGTTGATGTGCGGAGGCTCCTCTGGCTCCGCTTCCCCCTCTCCGAGGCTTAGCCGGGGCCTATTCCTGAGCTGGCTTTGGGTGGCCCGTGGAAAATGTCACAGTGCGGCTTTAATGCCGAGCGCGCGGATGAATTAGGGCCCCCTCAAACTGTCAAGAGGAAATCTGAATACGGAGAGTCAGCACAAAATTCCACAAAACTTTAGTCATCTAAAGACAGAACCGCAGCAACAAAAAAATAAAAAAAATAAAATAAAAAAATAAAGTCTCTTGATGCCAGAACATGCTTGGCACAAAGTGGACAGGCTGTCAGTAAGTATAGACCATGTAAAATGTTAGGTGTTAAAAAAACGCCAGTGATAGACACAAATGTATGGTGTTAGTACTCCCTTCCAAAGACTGCTACCCTCCCTAATGGAAGAAGGTGGGGAATGTTTCTAAGCAATAAAAAAGAAAAACACAACACCACACATGTTTGAAAAGTATGTTGATAGTTCACTTTTTCATCTGGCAATCACGCTGCCGGCCTTGAATTAAAAAACAACAAAAAAAGAAATGATTGTATTGGAGCCATGTAGTTTTTTTGGCACCAGTGAGTCGCCATTGCTCGTCTGTTTACTGGCAGACCCTAACACTAACACACACTCAGACACCCTCACTCACACCAGCAGCTGAACTGAAGAGGCCTTTTTTTTCCCCCGTATACACTTTCCCCCGCCGTGCCTTTATCTGTTCCTTTACTGCCTGTATCGATCTTAATCTCGCTTCATTTCAGCACTCCCTACGTGCGCCACATGGCCCGTCCACAGAGCACTGAGACCTTGTAATCATCCTCCTCATCTGGACCGTTCATCACCATAGGCAGCAGCCCCATGCATATATGGCACAGGCTGCGTTGCGTGACTGGACCTTTCAGTGCGTAGCCGGACGATTCCTCAAAAAAACTGACCCGAGTTTCGAGTGCTTCAAGAGGTTCGTCCACTCCCACCAGTGGCGGCCCCTGTTTGGATTGGACATCCGGGGGAACGGCAGTCGGGGAGCTTAATGTGCTTAGCAAAAGCATATTTCCGCTGTACACGCAACCGCTGACCACAGGCTCCTTAGCTGGAGCCGTCCGCACGGCTCTGGCAGCGGCCGCTCCCTTTCAGCACGCTGACAGCTCTGTCCAAGGACAGTGTGAGGTGGCTTATTAAGACTGCGGCACGGAGGCTGCTGAGCGCACGCAGGCCAGATCAAGTCCTGTCCCAGTCTCTCTCTCTCTCTCTCTCTCTCTCTCTCTCTCTCTGTGTCTCTCTGTCTCTCTCACACACACACACTCACAGAGCCCCTCAGATTTTCCCAAACACACACACACACACACACACATTTCCAAATTCTTTGATACTCAGGCAGTCTCTCTCTCTCTCTCAAATACACACACAGTATTCTTTCTCTCTTTCCCTCTCTCTCACACACACACACATATAAATAGACAGACACACACACTCTTGCCACGCACACGCAGTGACACACACACAAACAAATATTCTCTATCTCACTCAGACCCACACAGACACAGGCATGGGGTATGAATCATGAGCAAAGCAAGCTTCTTCACATCCATTCCAGCAATCTTGCCATGTTTGTCACCAGTAGGTAATTTTGTTTAAACAGAGAACAAAGGCACTTTTAATACCGCCTCTCACACCGCTGAAAACCACAGTTCCACTCCGGTTAACTACAGGGAACAGCTTGTAGCATCCTGCAATGCAACTCTTTTTACCCAGAAAGTGCACACACACACACACACACACACACACACACACACACACACACACACACACACACACACACACACACACACACACACACACACACACACACACACACACACACACACACACACACACACACACACACACACACACACACACACACACACACACACACACACACACACACACACACACACTTTTGCGAGGCCAAACTGATTTCACAGAGAGCTTACAGGATCAACAACCCCTTTGCTTACAGTGGGAAGCCCAACTTCTTGCCCGGGGCAAGGGCTGCTTTGAAGATTTCCGCCCCTTGCCCAGGTTAACACTGGATTAGTAGCTTGAACTTTGGCTAACTCTTCAGCCACGTCCAGTTCAGCTAACGTATGCCTCGGCTCACAAACAATGGAGGGGCGGGGGGGCGGAGGGGAGACCAATTTAAGACGGGGCCAACCTGCCAATGCCCTCTCCTTTTGTTCACCCCTTTACAACCTCGGCAACAAGTAACATTCCACTATAAATCATGGCCTCATGATGCCTGTAGTAGTGGGTTGTTTGCACATTCACCAGCACGCGTACTCATACACACACACACACACACACCATGCACAGACTTGCGCAAAACACATACCACACACACACACACACACACACACACTTACTCATTACATTGCAGTGGAAGTAACTCATTGCCGCCATAGTTTCATAATTTGCACAGTGACCCGCCAAACATCAATCATCTTGACGAGATGTTATTGTTTAAATGTTCTTGCTGGATTAGCACTTTGGATGATGGGAAATCAGAGCATCATTAAGTTTTTGCAAACGCATGCCACTAATTTATCACGGCAATCATTAACCCAGACTTGCTTGGAGGGAGGGTTGGTGGATGCCAATTATGTCTGGATAAAAATAGTCATGGACTTCTAAGAATTCAATAAGCAACTCAATGGTATTTCATCAGCAAATAGAAAATTCAGACCAGGTAGTCCTACAAAAGGAAAGAAAAAGAAATAAAGAATAGAAATCTCTTCTTTGTTGCATTGTTTGGCTGGAAGACAACTGCCACTGGGCCCCAAGTGCTGTTATTAGTGACTAAAACAATTAGCATGTCAATGCCTTTGTTGAATATCCTCAACACCTTTTGATGGGGTGTGAGTGCGAGCAAAAGAAGTTAACCTCCCGTGGCTAGCTACAAAGGGGCTCCCCTATGGAGAACTCAATCTCTTGATAAACAGGCAGGGTTCTTTCAATGTGGAATTCCAATGCATAACCTGGTGGCATACACACGCAAAATGGTTCTGGGGAGCATTTCGCAGAACACCATCTTTCAACGGCGCGCAAATAAAAGGCAATGGTGGGTAGCCTACTGTATAGCAAAAAAGTAGGTCAATATGGCCATAAGCGAGGCTAAAGGTGATGCAGATGAAGAGGCAAAGAGGTTTTGATTGAGCCCCATCCCCCTTGCCTTGATAGGCTAGCAAATGGCAGAGGCCAGGGGCGCTAGTTCACAACAGGATATATCGACATCTGTCACCTCCCATGGAGAGGTAAATGAATTAGAAAGTCCGACAAAAGCTCTGGATCACTTTCAAATATGCATCAGATAACGCCCACCACTTAAGGCCTGACTCTGCGGCCGCCCCTAACTACACACAACTTTATGGGATTCATGAGTGTGATACAACGGAACGTTAAAGAACAATAGACTGAATACCAAGAAATGATATCCTGAAGTTCACCAGCCAAAGTAAAACATGGTTTTGAGGTCTGGACAACTCACGTCCCATCAAGGCGGTTTTCAGTTCATCCAGTAAAGAACAGCTCCACAAAAGAATCATGAAATTTGTGGGATATATGCAGACAAGCATTCAACACTAAAAACTTAATCTGGGCAATAACACTTAACAATATACCCGTAAGACACTGACTGCCTAAGGCACTAAAAACGACCTACGGTCATATGTTAACAGCCCTCCCTTAAACAAGACTGAAACCCATTGTATTGCCTGTTGAACCGCATTTTAATGTTCCTTCAAACACAAAAGACCTTTTTTAGAAGTCTGTCAATAGGCAATCCCACAGGAAATCAGACCTCTATGATTGGATCAATGTGTGCTTTGCTTTCTTAAGATGGCCTCTATATGCAACTTTTCACTTAGGCATTGAAATTCATTTAGAAGTTTTAGGACCACCTCAAGACAAGATAGGGCGCATACTAGATTGCGCACACTTGCTTTCCAAAAAACATTTCTTCTCCCTCTCACTTTAAACAACGTTTTGTATGGACTGCTTCTCCCAACAACAAATTGAAAGTTTTGGAAATTACTCACCAGCACATGTCAGAGTTTGGACCATCAAAGTTGCCACAAGAAGTAGTGTTTTCGTGAAATGCACACGTAAATAAGACTTTATCCGTGTCACACGCATCTTTCCACTCAGTGCGCTCATTCAGATGTACCAAACAGGGAGATTCGCATCCGACATGCAGGACCGCAGGTATTTCAATACAACAAGCGCCTCTTCTGTAGCCTACAGCGTTTATAAAACTCGTTCTCCAAAGACATTCAATGCACAGGTAAAAGTGTACAGGAGTTATTTTTTAAAAAGTCAGGTGTGGGATACGGTAAACTCCACTGAGCAGCTTCCTTTAAAAATAACGGCGCAGCTCATCCCGCACAGCCAACGGAAAGACGTCGAGCAGCACTGGTCCCCTCCAGTGTTTCTGAACTCTTCCAGTTGAACAAAGTGAACGGTGAAGCTCTCTCGGTCCGTTCATGACGTAGCATGGATCTCTCCCAGGGGTGGGAGAAAATGTTGGAAAACTGTTAAGAGAGTTGGCGGCATGCGCCATCTACGGGTGACAACTTTCTAGAAGTGTTGCTCCTTTTGGGATACTTCCTTTAGTGGCGCTCACGCCTTTATACTAATAAATTGTTTCAACACGTAGACGTGGACACAGTGATCTGCTCGTTGTTATAAGTGCTTTAGACAACGGCTCTGGATTAAATAACATGTTTCTCGTTATAAGACGATTTAAAAATGCATTCTGGTTTCTGTCAGGCTCATGCAGTAGGGCTATAGGCCATGTTTTTATTTCACACATGAGACTAGAAAACCAATAACCACTTGCTTTTTATTTGATTAGCTTTCATTCAAATCAACATTAGCAGCATATAAAGGCACATTATAAAATGCATCTCCAACAGTGTTATTCTATTGAACAATCAAACAAAATAGAAAAAAAAACACATATGCATTTACAAGCTGATACTCAACATGACATACATAAGCAATTGAGTGGTGGAAATATATGCTTTCCGTGACCTACAATCACAATTGTTGCATAGTGATAAAAGATCTTCCTTAGACAAACTCAACCAGTTGAAAAGTGATAATTTGCCAGTACTACTCAATACGTTCCTACAGGCATCCTGTTCCTCTGAGGTATATGGCAAAGCACATGTCATAAAAGAAAAAAAATTTTAAACACTGTTTGTACAGTGACATAGTAGTTTCCACACAACTGCTCTCATTATATCAAAATACATTGACACGCTTGAGCCATTCAAAGACACAACAATTTACTGATGTTTCAAAAATGTTACCTCAAAATAAGAAAGAAAAAAAAAAACAGGAAAATATGCACACGTAAAACCAGTGCAAAACTGCATTCGAATGATTTTTTTTTTAGAGCCAACAACCCTTTGGTCAAATAGGACAAAAAGAACAGTATACGATACAAGCAAGTTTTTGTCACAGTGTGGTGAAAAATAACAAAGTCCATATAAAATTTACTACATATAAAAATGTGTTACTCTTTCAGTATTTATTATGGATTAGTTAAGACTTGCGATCATAATTCAAGGCATTCATGAGGAAATAAATAGTTTTTTGGTGGTGCACACCTTGTAGACCAGTGAACAGCAACTATTACATTCAATTCCATATGAAATGAGCGACTGAAAACATTTCTATACAGTATAATAGTTTAAAAAAATAATAAAGTAACTGTTGAGTGAAAAAAATGGTGTGATTATGGTATTGTTCTGGTCACTACAGTAATGCTGAACCCACCTGCTATATCAAGCATTAACCGTTGGACAGCTTCTCACATGTGGTCCTCAAAGAGGTCGACCAGCGAGGGGTCCGCCGACTGGCTTGCCAAGCATGTCTCGGGGTTCCGGAGCGCACGGCTGGAATTATTTCAGCGTTGCTGACGCAGCTTCGCGTATACAACTGGCCGCTTTCTCAATCTCCTCTTCGGATTGCTCCACCGTCACGACCACCCGGATGCTGCAGGTCAGTGGGAAAATCAGATGTTTTGTTTTAGAGGAGTTCACATTGTGGCAACACACGTGGCTAACAACAATGCCGAGGTCTGCACATTTTTTTAAATTTATTTTTTGGGCTTTTATGCCTTTTAATGTGACAGGACAGTGTAGAGTGACAGGAAGCGAGTGGGAGAGAGAGTCGGGGTGGGATCCGGAAAGGACCACGGGGCGGGAATCGAACCCGGGTCGCCGGCGTGTGGTGCAGGTGCCCCAGCCAGTCGCGCCACGGCTGGGGCCAAGGTCTGCACATTTTAACGCTGTGGGCGTACAGAAGAGGGAGAGAGGAACATAAACATCTACAAGATTTACCTTGGTGGAGGAAGAAACTTCTCTTCTTTGTCCAGATATCTTGCTTGTGTCAGGGCTATTCCTCTGTCCAAACACTGCAAAGACAGGAGATTTATAAATGTAGAGGCAGACAACTCTCCAACATTTGTCCAAGTTTTATAATAATATAACTGCATATACTGTCAACTATGTTAAATTACAAAGGGTTTCATTCATCTCGGTTCTCCTAAACAAAAACACTGTTTCCAGAAGGTAGACAATTACTGTAGATTTTGCCATCGCATCTGTTGTAAATATTGACTGTGCAATAAAATAACTTTAAAAAACGATCAGAAAAAAATGTTAAGGCAACTGGATTGTTTGGATGTTCTTCCAACAGGATTCAGCCCCTGAATCGGTTGAAACACGGCTCACAATCACATCCCAATGGAGCCGTACCACACTCAAATTCTGACTAGAATGGAGTATGGCTACGCCAGGCTAGGGGATTTAAAAAGCGTATGGAAATGAAGTATATCGACTCAATCTCACTTACATAATCAACAATGCTGCGGAGTGTCTTCACGTCGCTGTCTCTGGACCCCGTGCTCTTCTCCAGCTGCAGATGGAGGGCTGGAGCAAAGGACTCGCCAACAACCTTCAGCCCTGGAGTCCTGCAGCAGCCACACAAGACACACTCCAGTCACACTCATGCACACTCATGTCTTTCGGCTGATGCCAGCACATCCATGCAGCGCCGACGAGCTGTGTACGTTTTATTAGTGTCTGCACCTGGTAATTAAAACCATGATCTTGCTCTACAGTTGGAAAACCCAAGTGCATAAATCTAACACAGCCTGTACTTGAATATACTGCATATTAAAGACTTTAAGAGAGTCGACTGTTGAGAAGACTCAAAACATGCAGGGGCCTCCCCAAACACATGTATGAGAAGCATCCAGCAGACAAGTGCTTCAAACCTCTGTTTGTTTGATTTTTTTCCCCTTCTTCCCTGGGCCACAATCAGACCACAATACACAGAACGGCCCTCTCTGGGAAAGTACCAGAAAATGCTGAGGGTTGTAGCGCCCACGCTAACCAACGCTTGTGTGCGGTGGAGTTCCTCTGCTAGTGTGCAAAAATACTCTACACCCTCGCTGACTGGAAGCGATAGGAGTTCCCACATAGACCGTTTGAGAGGTCCTAACCAAGCCTCATCCTGCTGGACTTGACTTGATACAATAAGGTAAAGTTACTGGCATTAAGAAGACATTTTTCTTCCCCCAAGCAACGTGGACTTGCAAGAGTGGATTTGGAATTCGAACCCAGGACAACCGATTGTCAAGCTGCAACACAACCACTGCTCCACCATGCCTATATCAAGACCTCCCACAGCCTAATTGTAACTATGAATAGAAATACCCTAATCTGGCTAATCACGAGCTAGGGGCTTATTGCAGTGCCTATCTTATAAACTGAGAATAACTTATCAAATAACTTCAAACACTATCGGAAGGGATAGACACAAAACATGGGAAGAGGGAGATCCCCACGAGATACGATCTCTCCTGTATCTACTCTCAGAACGTTACAGCCAAACGGTCCAGCCAAGAAAAGAAGGGAGTCTCTGAGCATGATGTATGTGTGCAGTAGAAACAGGAAAAGCCCTTGTGTCAAGAGTGTAAATATCCTGACGAGGGGAGAGACAGAAGTGCGAAACTAGTCGGGGGTTGTTGAATTTTCCACAACCCCCCCAAAAAAGGAGGGGAGAGCAAATTCATAAATCAGCACAGGTTGTTGTGATGGCTGTCCAATACCTGCTAAACCGCGAGCGTAGCATCACAGTGTCGGATTCCTAGGCTGCGCCGAGCGAGAGGCCAAGACAGGCTGTCCATTTTTTATTTGTTTTCAAATCTCACTCTTTTTTCTGTAGCCAACAACGTAAATTTGCAAAAAAAAACAGCACTATATGGCCAAAATGCAACATTCTGTTGTCTTAAATTATGTGGTGCAAAACTGCTGCCATTAAATAACGTTACAGGAAATGCTTTGACTTCAAGAGCCTTTCCCTGTGTTTGTGCCAGACTGCTGGTTTCCTTCATGGGAAACAGCTCGCCAGACTCCAACTCACCCTTGCAGAGCCTTGTGGACGTGCCTGCATTTGTCCCCCAGGATGACGAAAATGTCTTCAACAGAGAGGAGAGAAAGAGACAAGAGACACAGACACACACACACAGAGAGAGAGAGAAAGAGACAAATAAAACATACGTACACACAGAAGGATACTCAACTTCCCCTCTGTTGAACCCCCCCACCCCCCTCCTCAGTCCCTGTTCAGTGCAAGAGGCAGCACAGAAGGCTCCTCAACATCGCTTCCCTTGAACCCCCAGCCCCACTCCCCACGCAGTGCAGTTAGTGCACATTGAGGGGGGGCTCGGGGAACGGAGTCCCGGCCGGCGGAGGGTAATTAGTTTACCTTGGCCAGCAGGAGCCTGGCGCCCCCCTCACCAGGGCCTGCTGGGAGGTGAAGCGGGACAGTCGACCGCGACTCATCTCTCACCGCGAGACTGGCCATAAAGCCTAAACACCCATTACACCCAACCCCCCCAATACTCTATAACTCTGACATTACGTAAGTGCAGAACTATATGCCGTTCAGCCTCTTTCTAATCTATAGGAAAAATGGTCTGTGAGAACAGTTCATCGTCTAAGGGCCATAGGGCATTTTCTATTAAAAAAAAAAGAGGACTACATCTATCTAGTTTGGATTCAGGAATTTATGTGAATGTGTGTGAACGGCCAAACAAAACAACACAAAGCAGGTCCGAATTTACACACAATTCAAGTTGGCTACGAGTTTGAGTGTTAGTCTGGATAATTTTCAAGTTTGAGTTTGACCCATTCAAGTCAACAGAATGCATCAAAAGTAGCCAGATCATTCATAAGCTCAAAATATGTGTGAGTTTTGGATGTGTCTGTTAAGTACAGACATGCTGTGTTGTACTTAAGGTTCAGTTAGTTTCTGAGTTGATGACCTGTTTGAGGCTTTGGCACAAAACTGTCCCACAGAAAAAATTAGTCATACATATTCCTGATACACGTTCCAAAAGCTTAATAACGAAGAATAATCTAAATCAGATGTTAAAGCACATCCGATCTCATGTAAATAGCCTTTGACAAGTTAGACATTCTTAAAATGATTTTTTCCAACTCATTCCTTCACACAGACACCGAGCACATCATCAGCTGACATCATCAGCACTTTCAACATTAATACCTCAGCTTCTATTGTCACTATTGTCATGTCTATGTCTATTTTATGTCTGTTGCTGTCAACCATATTCATACGTGAATTGTCTGTAAAACATTCCTATTGTCTATCTTCACTATATGGCAATAAATTTAACCTTGACCTTGACCTTGACCTTGACCTTGACACAGCTCGACTGCCGGCCTGCTGTCTAGTCAGACGCCCGTGCATCAGGCCCTCCACCCCAAGGTCAGGCGGCGAAGCGTTCAGTCGGCCGGCTGGCCAGCCAACCGGCCTCCATACTGGCCTCAGCATATGGTCTGAATCATGATCCCCACTGAAGCCGGGCCAATTTCATTAGAAAGCGCCCAAAAGAAGGAACGCTCTTGCTCATTTGGTTACGAAGAGAGGAAAAAAAAGGAAAACTAATTACATCCTTTTCTCTTCCACAGACAGACACATCGTATCCCAATCCAAGCAGATCTTGCAAAGGCTGCCTGTCAGCACAAGATACTGCATGTGTACGCACGCAGTTAGAAGTGACATAGAGAAAGCTGCCTATCTGATGAGGATAACAGAAGAGGAAAAACAGAGGCTCAAACTGAATGCATATGAATTATACCACATACATAGTTGAGAGCTAAAAGCTAAAACTGAATATATTTGTATGCATTCAGCCATAACTTCCACGGGGCTGCTTATGCGATGAATATCTCTTGTGAATCTGGCAGAAAGGCAGATCGGCTCTAGATGCGTATGAATGTGGCGGTCAGTTGCACAGCTCGGCGGCGGTCTCACCTGGGTCCTCCTCCATGATGTTGAGGGCCTCGATAGCGGCCGCCGCCAGCATGGGAGGCAGCGAGGCGGAGAAACAGTAGCCCTGGCCAGAGAGGCGCTGAGGAGGAAACACACACACACACACACACACACACACACACACACACACACACACACACACACACACACACACACACACACACACACACACACACACACACACACACACACACACACACACACACACACACACACACACACACACACACACACACACACACACACACACACACACACACACTCTGTTTAACAAGCTGATTTGTTCAGAGGGCTCATGTGTATGCGAGCTGGGCAATTATGTCAAAAAATATGATGCATAACCTGTTTACATTTTCAATATACTAGTTGGTGTACTATTCTGGTGCAACATGAGTGTGTGTGAGTGTGTGTGTGTGTGTGTGTGTGTGTGTGTGTGTGGTATGTGAGGGTGTATTTTTCTCTCCACATCATTTCTAAACTGAGCTAAGCCAGATGCTCAGCACAAACAACCTACGAGATCATGTTTACAAAGAGATTTCTAGATGGCTTTCCTATAAGTGAAAAATTTGTTAAATATTTCTAGACAGTGGCTGACATGCTCCAGAAAGAGGTTGGCTCCGATCTGTCCCAGCAGTTAGCTTCCATCAGGGACTTGTGTCTGTGTGTCTGTGTGTGTGTGTGTGTGTGTGTGTGTGTGTGTGTAACCACTTGTGTATGTGCTTGTGCTTGTGCTTGTGCGTTCCTTTTTTCCATGCTTTCCTAGGCCATCCCTGGGTACAATTTAGCATTTTAGCCTGAATTTCAAAAGCCCATGTGTCAAACATTACCTCAGATATATCATTCCATCATGTCAAAGAATCTTCAAACAATGTGCACCAGTCTCGCAAAAAGCGTTTAAAATAATTGTCCGCGCCCATCCACTGCACCACAACCCCAGCAAATGACCTACAGCTGCACGTCCCTGCAAACGCTACACGTGTTGATATCCGACGAGCAGCGGTACACATCTGAAATACATCCCCAGCGCGCCTTGAGAGTGGATCCGATTTGGAGTGTCGCGGGCTCATGTGTGCTGTTTTTTGTTTGTACTCCACACATTTTTATTAAAAGTGTATTGAAACAAGGTGGGGGAGAGAGAGGGAACGGTGTGAAAAAGAAAACCGATCTCAAGTCCAGGCGGTACCTGGTGGTCTATGACGAAGGATCTCCCACAGCAGAAGCCTCCGATAGACGCAACCGCGTTCTCCATATTGGCACTGATGAGGTCGATGTCATCAATCTGAAATGAGACACACAAAAACGTGTTTTCCTCCAAAAGTTCCTCAGCAGACTTAGCTGTGGCATTTTTTGTGGTGTGTCATACAATCCACCACATCAGACTGAAATGAGATACTCGAAACAAAAATCTTTATTTGTGACAGCAAACACTACACATCCGTAGTATTTATATACTATAATCTATAAATATATCACACTGTATGCGATATTATACTAATTTACTAAACATCAACATCTTCTCATTTTAGTAGCGGTTGTGACAGAATACTCACATTGACCCCAAAGTGTTCCGTCACCCCTCGGCCATGTTCTCCGAGGACCCCAAAGGACACACTCTCCTCCAGGAAGATGCGCACTTTGTACTTGTACTTGAGCTTCACCTGCAGTCAGAACAAGAGAACCACAGCATGAGGTGCGAGGAGGAGCCGTCTGTGTGGTGCCTTTCGTGACTCTGCTATCTGTTCGGCACGTGTGGCCATTCTCGCGGCCAAAACGGATGAAATATGAGAGTGCTGTAATGACTGCACTTGGGAATGGGAAGCAGTGCGTGCCTCTCTACCGAGCTACTAAATCACGGCTGTACACAGACAATAAACAATAAAATTATGGCAACGTGTGCAGGCAAGTGCAAATAAAGAGTGCATAATTCGCCAGTACTTAGAATAAAAACAATATTTTGAATTCTTTCATTACAAAAGTTGTTTTTTTTGTGCAATAGACTGAGGCCAAAAAAGGAGTAACATTTTGAGATGGTTTCTTCTGTCCCACTGATAAAGGATGTGTGCCTAAATCCATGCACGGGTCCATGATGCAACAGATTCACTAAGTTACACAGTAGGACAGTACAACAATGTGACCACCGTGGGTTATTTACATATCAGAGATCACAGCAGAGCTCGGAGCCTCCCTAATAAACATCAGGACCAGATCTTTCATGTCCTATAATTTACACACACCAGTCACTGGGAAATGGAGTGCTTTCCCCAGAACTACAGACCAAAATCAATCCTTGCTGCGTCTGTAGCGTACACACAATCAACTAAAGTCAGCATAGAGTGTGTGTGTGTGTGTGTTTTAACTCTGTTTATACACACTCTCTGTTCTCTTTAAACAGTCCGGGGCAGGCCTGTAGAGAGTGCTGGATAGCGTTTTTTGCGCTGTTGTCTTACCAGCTCTGGGAGGGGACACACATCGGCTGTGTTGACGTACAGGCCCTCCACCACGATGAACCTCCTGGTGACTCGGGCCTTGCGGGGATTCTGGAACGCAAAACACATGAGATCTTTCACACGAGCCTCAGCAAGAGCAACACCCATATATATACACACACACACACACACACACACACACACCCGCACATACAGTACACACACAGACATAGAGGCTTGCAACGTAAAGACTGTGGCTAGACTCTTGCTTTTGTCTCCCTTTCTCACTGGATAACGTACTGCAAAGCCAAATAATCCCGGGGGTCAGCGCTGGGCTTAGGGGATATGGGTCAGTCGTGCCCTGAGAATCCACTTTCTGCACGCCATGTCGGCAGGATTCAGGTCTCTCACTCTCACTCTCACTCTCACTCGCTCGCACACTCGCTCACTCACCCTCTGATCCTCCATTTCCTGTTCTTTCAGGAGGCGTTCCAGATCCTCCATGTCGTTGTGTTTGAAGTACTTGATGAAACTGCGGGAGGCCTGGAGTCCCTTCTGGATGGAGAAACACGCCGCCTCATCGCTGTGTGTATATGGGTGCGTGTATGGGTGTATGTATGTGTGCATATGTGTGAGTGTATATATGTGGGTGTATTAGTGTGTGTGTGTATGAGCATATATTTATATATGTATGTGTGTGTGTGTGTGTGTGTGTGTGTGTGTGTGTGTGTGTGTGTGAGTGCATGCATATATTAAGATGTGTGTGTGTATATTAATATATGTGTGTATGTGTGTGTGAGTGAGTGAGTATGTGTGCGACGTGTAAGTGAGTTGAAGCGGGGAGGGGAGGATGAGAAATGAGTAGGCTTAGTAAGCACTCTCTCCAGGAGACAGAGGATTTTCATCGGGCTCCATCTTATTAATGATACTTAAGAGTGTGCGGACTACGGAGGTGTCTGGGGAGGAGCAGCGGCTTACACAAAGATGATGTCACCTCTCTTGGAGTAGGCCGGGATGGCGCTGGCTATGGTGGCGAAGCCGTACGAGTAGATAATGGCCTCCTCCGTCCTCATGAACTTGGCCAAGCGCTCCTCGAGCTCCAGGTGGACATCTGCAAGTGTTGGCGTGCACACAAGAACGCGCGCGCACACACACACACAGACAAAAACACACACACAGACACACACACAGATTCTCAAATTCTGACATGATGAGGACCTAAATTGGAAGAATTCCCAAAAAACACATATTTCACTGCATTACATAACACCAGACATACGATGTTCTTATTTAAAGGCTTAAAAAGATTTACCAAAAGTTCCGTAAAATCCTCTTGGGCCACACGTCCCCACTCCATACTTCTTCAGCGAGGCCAGAGCCTTATGCTGCAGGAACAACAACGCAGGGCCATCAGAGAGTCAGAACTCAAATGCAAAGTCACATCCCCAAATACCCTCTGAAGTTTCATAAATACATTAGCATAAGCAAAAACATTCAGAGCACAAGGCCAGGGAAGTTGTAAATCCAACTGGACATGTCAAGGTAAAGACGCTGTAGCCTGTACCCAAGGCTGCCTGTTCTAGGTGACCTGCTGAGGCTTTTATTTGTTCAGGAAAACATATGATCTGTAGCAGCATTGCTGCACACATCTGCAATTTTCCAATTTCCATCCTGCATAATTTAGCCTCGCCTACCACCAGGGCTTCATGCGCAGATATTGAAAACAAATGTTCTAAAATAACAACCAAGGAACTTGGGACTGTGGTCTTATCCTATAATGATGGTGAACATTACTTGTGATAGTTAAAAGGTTTTGAACAAGAGAAATAAAGAAAGCGGAAAAACTCGAGAGCAGTTGCTTATATGGTCTACGGTTTGTTATGGGAAAATGTCTGCGGGGTTTTTTTTTTTTTTTTTACTCTTACACTATATTCATCATTTCAGTATAGACCACATGCACGAGTATGCCAAATCTCTGTAACAAGCACAGATAAAGTAAGTATATATGCATGTTACTGATATGGTGTTTCTCCAGGAAACGATGAGCGCAGTGACCTCACATTCATCTCTGACACAAGAACGCATCCAAACCACAGTGGCCTCTCTGCGAGGCTCCATTCCAGCAAGCATCACATGAGAACGACTGGCGACAGTATCAGTCTAAAAACGCTGCTAGCAATTTACTTTTTGTCGGGGCGTGTCCCACTATCTCACCAACAAACATCCCAAACTGGCTTGGTCCTGCAGATTAAAAAGTCCATCAAGGAAAATAGGTTTGTATTCCAAAGTGCAATCAGAGAACGTGGTGTCTAGCAGGAGCCTGGAGAATAATGGAAAAAGCCACTCTGTTGCTCTGACCTCCCTATCTGAATATAGCACCAACCTTGACTCGCTCATTGTCGAGCAGGCCCAAGAAGTTAAATGAGGCGAAGTTAATGCACTCCTTCCCATTTACGATGATTTTGTGGCTTGGAGGCCTGTAAAATAAAACACTGTCATTAGCCATAGAGCAAAACAGAGCCCACTTAATTTATTATTCCATGATACTGCACGAAGAAATCTAGCACACAAGTAGCACGGTAAAGCAACAACTACAAGAGATATAAAACTACTCCTCGCTATAATTTGGCTAATTGGCTACAGCGCTTATGCAAGAGGTATCCGTATGCATTTTTAGACTTACCCAGTAACTATGTCGTAATGGAGGGATGGGTGGTCCTTTGGTACCGGGGGAACAAGAGGCTCTGGTTGCCATTCTTCAATCAACTCTTCCTTCTCCTGTGGACACACACGTTTATCGAACCATCCATCAGAAATCGAAAACAATATTCTTTGTCTTGATTTTTTTTTTTTTTTTTTTTTGATTTTGTGGGGACCTGGCCATGCAGCACTGTGCAACTTCTACACATTCTACACTTCTACAATTTCTGCTACAGATTCTAATGTAGATAGATAGATAGATAGATAGATAGATAGATAGATACTTTATTGATCCCCAAGGGGAAATTCAAGAATTCAATGTAGGCCTGGCCTAAACAATCTGTATAAAATGCTTTGTGATAATCCTATGCATGCACAATACACTTAGAGCATCATTCAGACTTACCTTATCTGTGAGGTCAGACCGCTCCTGTAGCTTGTAGGTTTTTGAGAAAAGGAGTCTGATTATCCACAATATGAGGATCCCCTCCAGGATCAGGTGATATGCAGGCGCCTAGTAACAAACACAGTGGAAAGGCGAGACAAGATTTCTACGGAAACATGTCTTAAATCGTTGTCAGCTTTTCCATTTTAACCCAGCATAAAATCAGTTTACAATTTTGAACACACACAGCACAGTGGTCCACAGCGGTCTTTGGTATTATATGCCCTCAATGGTGCCTTCCAGGCAGCGCTGCCTTCAAGGCACTACCCCCTCAGTTTAGGGGTAGGATAAGGGTTGAGGGGGTTAGGGTTAGGAATAGGGTAAAGGTAGTGCCTTTTAGGCTGTGCTGCCTGGAAGGTGCCGTTGGGGGCAAAAAACACCATTGAGCGATCCACAGCTGATGTTTTTCAAGTGCTCTATAAACACCTGACTTGACCTGACTACATTGTAAAAGTTTGGTTCTTTAGGCTAAAGCCTGGTTTAAACCAAGAGTAGCCTACACACTGTGCAATGACATATTTGAGGATGGTGAAATCACCCAAAACTACTACATTTGCCTACTCTATGGCTTACTGCCACGCCTCACCTAAGTCCACTGATGTAGGCTTGATAATTAGAGGGTGGACTATGGTTGGTGAGGGGGCCCATTTCAAATAGAGCAACACACTTTCAAACAGGTATATCTGATCTTAGAAACAAACATTAATGATCTATGAAAGGATTTTAAATTAACAAGCTTACTTATTCGACATTGCCATTGCAAACAAGTTAAAACTGGCAAGCTATTTCGATTCCTTGAAAGTTTCAACGGATCAAGCTGAAATCGGAAGGGATTTCAAATCTGTCCAAATCTGAATTAAGAAGAAGACATCAACAGGTAGGATAATGGTCAACTTATCACACATGCGATTCAAATTATCATGTGGCTTCTTCTAAATCTACAATGATGTGATGATTTTAGTGATATTATGACTGCCAAAGTGTGTCATTTGTCTTGGCATGTCTGCATTGTTACTGTCTTGGGAGTTTGAGTTTAATTGTTTCAAATGTTTGACATAAATGTGTACATTTGATCGCATTTCTTCACGTTAAACTACAGAGGACACTGACAGTTTCTCTCCCCACTTCTCTCAGAATTCAACAGCTGATCTTGAAGCATCTCTGATGTTTCTACCCAACTTCAACCACAACCCTTTGCCGAAAAAGGGTACTGAACTGCTTACAGCTGAATATACAAATCAGTCACTCCGACAACGCAATATCTTCACAGTGACATTTTTCAGTAGCCACCCTTCCGAGTGATATTACCACCCCTCCTTGTACATTACTAAAGCTATTCTAGCTAGCTTGCTACACTTCCTGGAGTGTGGTACAAGTTCCGAACAGGATATCTGAAAGCCTCTTCATTCATTTCGACATTTATGATTCTCGTCGGATGAATCTGTAGTTTCAGTGTAACCGTGTGCGAAATATGTAGCTATATTTATGAACGCTGTCGGACTATTTCTGTCTACTTACCTCGTAGAAAGCTTGTACCATTTCCACTAGTACCCACTGTTGCCCAGACGCCATTTTCGTTTCCTGAATCACGTGACCTGCCCACCAAACGTCATCGGCTTTCTAGGAGCGTGCGCCCTCAGCTGGTAAAAGCTAAAAGCATCTCCGGGAGCTCTGGCACCACTGACATTCTGCATGTGGTTGGTTTCAACTGCATTCCTTTGGCTTAATGTTTGGCTTCTTTTGGCAAGCATAGGCCTTCATCAAAGGAAGGCCAAATACCCTACAAAATAAGATTTTACAAATGATAATCATTATTTTCTTCCTCTTTAGATATGCAAAACAACTGAAGAGTGGGTTACTTTTGCCTCATTGCAGTCAGCCCAGGCTCTATAATCTGAGTCTGAGGCGGGCTACCTTATGAGATATTTGAAGTGGCAATGGATATTAAGACACTCCTACATTATAGTCTATCACAATCATCGTTTCACAATTCTTCAGTATTAAGAAATATGCCAGGCTAAAGGCAAAGTTCTGTTTGCTTATCATCAAAGGTGATCCAGTAGGCCTACATTGAGTGGCTAGGCATAGCCTACTGATTTGTCCGATTGTGTTTTGAGGCAATTTCATTTTCAGAGCAAAGGGGTCAAAGCTACAAGTAGGGGATTTTCTACTGTAGCCAATCAACAGCCGGGCCTATAACAGCATGACGCAGATACAGCGTTGCATGCTGTATGCCTCCCCAGAATTTGTAAAGGCTCTTTTTCACGGTACAGCATACGGCACCAGTGGCCTGAATGGCCAAACCAAGAACCAAAGCGGCCAAACATCACCAAAACAGCCTTCATGTGCACACTTACCCAGTTGATGTGGGGTCTAAGCAAAGCAAGTGAGTGAGACTTGAAAACATAACTCCATTCCTTGACCTCAGAGGCCCCGCCATTTTTTACCTTTGGCCTTTGCCCATAGACACATTAGATGTCTCTTTCTTGGTCAGCTTGATCTGCTGCTGGTTTTCAGCAGTTGTATGACCACCATGCTGTGTGATATAGCCTACAACATATTGATATCCTGCAGTCTTTGGTGCTCAATCCGCCACTGAATTGTATTATTTCCCTTTTTCAACCCGATAAGCAGGGTTTTTTTTAAATAAACAATGAATGCATTCTGTAAAACTCATCAATGACCTGGCTATGGTTACTACTTCCAAATTGCCTCCAATACAGTAATGAACTGGGAAACAAGGAGCAAACAATGATCAAATACTTCCATAAATTCTCCACTAGAGGGCGTTGATCTCACATCCATCTCCCCTCAGACACTAAAGCTAAGTTCTCTACTTGATTGTGTTTGGAAAAGGAACCCTTTGCCCCCAAGCTCCTCCTAAAACATTGCGATTGGTCACTTTATCAATGCAGTGACATCTGTGCACAACAAACACTGATGTCAAGCACACCCAAGATGCAGAATTAACCAGAGGTGCGGCTTACTACCTACACCTCTGCCTGGACAATGGGCATTATTTAGCAGAAACAACGTCTCAAATTATGATAAATGAGATGACATTCAACAAGGCAAAGAAATAAAGACAGACATAGACAGAGGGAGTGGGTAAAACGTTTATGTGTCTTAACATGACAGTAGGCTAAAGCCCAGCAGTAGAAAGAAGCAGTGGCTCAGGGAGGGACTACTCCCACTGTGCTGCATGGGCTTGCTGTGCTGTGCCGTGCCCATGTGACCCTGTGTCCCGGCTCCCTAATGTGAAGCACGTGCATGTGCTCAGAGGAACAGGGTGTGTAATGCCTTGATCAGCCCCTCCATGTCTGAATGTATTTGAGGTCTCTTCACATGCTTAGTGGCATGTAGTAACCAAAATTTCACTTCCTTACAGTATATAGCAATTTATTAAATGATGGCATAGAAGCACTATTACAACTTACTACTCATATTGAAGCAGAAATATGACACAAAACAAGTACTGCATGCTGTAATTGTTTATGCAGAGGTAAAATTGCAAAGATAAAGCCTTTTTCTATGAGCATGTGCGTATTTTCTCCTTTTAAAAGATGCTATTTAAATGCATGCAAAACCAGCTTCGCAAATCAAGACTGCAGGATGACTTTGTACCTTGACCAGTCAAGGGTCAAGTCATTAGTTTTGCATGAGCCACAACCAGGGTTTTGCATGCCATGGTACTCAACCGAGCCTCTCAGTATCCTTTCCAGGCATAACAATGAAATAGTTGAGCAATCGTGTGCCACAAGGAAGCAAAGAGCTGAAATAAAATCACACTGTCAAACTTCTCTATGGTGACTCAAAGTGAAACACAACATAGCCATCTCGTCATTTTAATGATCCTAGTGTGTGGTAGCCTACTTTTCCTCTTCTCTCCCTTTCTAGGCAGCTCAGAAAAGTCTTGCGAGCTGCACACCCATGTTCAGGCATGTCATGAATAATTATGTGTAATCACGTGTGCCAATGTCAACAAATGCCTCAAAAGAGCCCCTGTATTTCTGCATAAACAGTCAGTTGGAGAGTGAGGTTTCACACTTTGGCTTGACTGAGAGTCAAATGTTTGATTCCACGTGTCGTAGTAAGAAACAATTTGAGTAAAATGAATGCGGTTTTTATTCACCAATAAGGCCAAATGGACACAAACCACATCCAGTATAATCACACAGGGGGATCGAGTTGGAGGTGGAAGTGGTTTGAATGCACAATGGGATGTAATGCAGCAATAAGCCAGAGACTGACTTTGAATTTCCAGTGTGTTTTATGTAACTGCTGGATTTCACAGAGCCGCTCTGCTGACACAGTCTAGATGACAAGTTTCCATGGACAGGGCCAGCGTCTTTGATTGGCATGAATGGTGCTTCCTGACTCAGACTCTAGTACAGTAAATCTGGGCTCACTGGAGCCCCTCTGTCAGAGTGTGTCTGAGCACTACTGTATAACGCAGCTGCTTTCTGTGAAAGATACTCGAGAATGAAGACATGTACACACACAACACACACAGACAGTTTTGATACACATCCTGGGGTTTCAGTTCAATATTTTTGCTTTCTTCTCACTCCTCTATTTCTTATTCCTTACACCCCCCTATCTCTCTCTCTCTCTCTCTCTCTCTCTCTCTCTCTCTCTCTCTCTCTCTCTCTCACACACACACACACACACACACACACATACACACAAACACACTCTGTTCCTCACTCTATCACTCTCATGTGGCATTTTGTTTGCAGATACAAGAGCATACATTTTATGTTGCATGCTCCATAAGGTTTACAAGTGATGCATGTACTGAATGTATTTATTGATGGGATTACATAAGCAGCTCTTTGCTCTCTGCTCAAGGGGAGAACAGGGAGACGGGAGGCGAGGCGGTCATCACTCATCCTGGAAACCGTCACTGGCGGCAACACCTGCATCATAGGCCATTGAGTTGCCAAGCAACAGCGGGGAACTGTGTAGGATAGTGCATAGAATGTAAATTATGTGTCCTACCCGAAGGCCACTTCCATTTGAAATCGCATGAAGAACAGATTGCAAACAAATTCTACTAATGCCACTGATAAAAAAAATGGTGATGTTTTTTTCTCATTTCAGGGATGTAAATCTACTCATGAGTAACACTTCTCTTCAACATTAATGGTAGAATTAACTATTGACCTATTGAAATGGTCAAAGCTGACGAGGTCCATATGAACTATTTAACTCTGTGTTCATGGGTGCTAGATCTAGACAACATGATCAAATCATACGCTTCTCATATTCCTTGCACTGATTGAGATGTTATCATGTGATCACTACGAATCATTCCAATATTATTTTAGTGAACCCTATACGTTTAGCATTGCTCTCTCATCTTGGAATGTCAGTGACCAAAGAGTCTGCCTGTCTCTCTCTGTGTGTGTGTGTGCATGTATGTGTGTGTGTGTGTGTGTGTGTGTGTGTGTGTGTGTGGCAGCCACTCCTCCCATAGGAGCTGAGATGAGTCATCCAGGCATTGTCTAGAATTGAAATCTCAGCTGAATGTCAGTGGCTCTGTGTGGGAGCTCTGCTTGCACTATGGTGCTGGAGATTTATTTCCCACACTGCGACAACTGACCTTGCTGCTTGCCGTCTTGCCTCGAGGGTAATGCTGCTAGCGTAGGTGTGGTGTGGCGTGGTGTGTGTGTGCGTGTGTCTGGTTGTGTGTGTGGCGTGTGTTTGTGTATGTGGCGTGACGCGCGCGCGCGCGTGTGTGTGTGTGTGTGTGTTTGTATGATGTGCCGTGGCGTAGCATGTGTGGTGTGTCATAGTGCAGTGTGTGTGTATGTGTGTAGGCAGCCTGAGACCACTGTTGGGTCAGTGTGTCATGTGTATATTATCTGACCTCAGCCCATAAGCTGCTCTCCGAGGTGGACTATGGGGGATTATGACCACCCATCTTCAGACCACATGCTACTATACAGAGAGAGGGAGCAATCGAAACAAAGACAGAAAGACAGAGAGAGAGAGAGAGAGAGAGAGAACAGAGACAGAGGAAGGAGAGGAGAAAAAACACTGACCAGACACACAAGGTCTTTCAGATTTAAGTGAATGCACATGACGGCTTCATTGCTGTGGCACAGCCCTTAACGAACACTGGCTTGACTCTGTGGCATGAAGTGACAGGCTCCTTCCTTCATGCACTAGGTCAGCTGCATTAAACACGTATAAATAAACACTCCTGGTTGAAACAAGATTAAACGGAGCGAGTGCTTTTGATGGAGCTCTCACTGTAAGGGCACAAGTTGGGATATGATAGAGACAAGTCACACAGAGGTTTTTTGTCATGCATATACCAGTGATTAAGGCCACGTTTGGTTTCTTGTCATTTACAAATGTTTGTTGATCTATATACACTGGAAATAGCCGGTTGACTATTTGATTATACTTTCAAGTACAGTGGCAAAAGGTTTTGAAGTGCCACACGCATGCATGTCTGCATGTACTTTGAGACATTTGACAAAGACCAGGTTAAACATGGAAAAAAATATTTATTTCAACAGAGGACATTCTGTAATCTATAAGCAGACACTGGGTGCACATTAACATGGGATGGAAGTGAACGAACAAAACAAAAGATGGAAATCTAAAGATTAACAGCTTTTTCAGAGCTGAGTGAATTCCCTGAAGTTGAAATTCATTCATGACGTGCAGTGATTGAACATAGGTGGATAGCATTCTTATTGTTGGTTTTCGTTAAACTTTGGCCAGTTTTTTTTCCTTCTGCCATATTGCCACTTAAACCAGTTTCGACCACATTATACTCGATTGTGCTTTTCTGTCTCCTCCTTGTACAAACATACAAAATGGTGGACACCATTTTAACCATCCACTAGAAGCTTCGTTTTAGTCCAGTAAGTATTTAGCGTCAGTAAATAAATATTGCCAAATCAGTCTCTCCAACAAAAGTAAGACATACACACATACATACATACAGTACATACATACAACCATACATACATACGTACATACAGTACATACGTATCTGCATACACACACACATGCATACGTCAGGAAAAAAATCAAAATCAATGTGAAATAAACCGTACAAAAAGTTGAAGTAACAATAACAAAAAAGGGAAAAATAAATTACAATACCTCAGGGTGTGGCACACGAGAAATACAGTATTTACAAACATAAAGCACTTTCAAAAAGACAGATATTAGCAGGGGTGAACATCACTGACATGGATTTTTAGTTGTCATCTCCCAATCCTCTTTAACATTATTGACCATTTGACTCTATTTGAATTACTGAAGCCTAATCCCTCCGGTTTAGATTATGCTACCAGATACTGCTATTTGGTTAAATATACTGATTTATTTAAATACATTTTTTTAAAAATGTGTCTTTAATTACAAAGATCACCTTCAGAGTACCACGAAGAGCAATTGTACAACTTCTTTACATCTTGTTAAAAGGTCCTCTTAAAAATATTCTAATTACATTTTTCAAGATCGACTCTTATTGAAGTATGTCCATCTAGTATAGTACTCTGTGTTTTCGATATGTTTTTACTTTAATGTTACAAAACAGTGCAATATGAAATAATTGAGTTCTCTGTTGAAAATTGTTCAACAACATAGCATTGAAACCTGAGCAAAATGTCACCTATTCTAGTTGGTAGGAAATTCACCCTGTTGGTTTGTGGCAATCACCTCAGCTTTTTCTCAGCATGAATTTGCCAAGGTATTGCCAGTGGTCTCTGTTGTTCAAGACCACCAACGACATTTGCTACATGAGGTTTGTTTCTGGTTCCTTATAAAATGCGGTACAATGATCAAGAACACAGTGACTGATTTTGGCTATATAACAGGCTAGAGGTATATTTCCCCTAGGTCTGATGGCCAATTGAACCATTTGCCATGCAGATGTAACAACCACACTGTTACCGAGGACTAATACTTAAATATATATATATACTGTATATATATATATATTTTACACGTCAATGTACAGCGTACACTCTACAGCTCTGGAGTCTTCGAGTCAAGTTTACAGAAAACAATGTTTACAGCAGAGATTTGGTTAAGTGCCAGCCAGGCACTTCAACGTCAGTTATTATTCCAATCATTTATCATCACCATGAGGAGATTTTGTTTTTAAAATAAAACAAGAATGGACAGTAAAAATAAATGTAAACAAAGAAGAAACAATCACATTTCCTATGAACAGCATTCACTTTTGCCCGAGTCAAAATGTACTTCCCAAAGGTCAAAGGTATTATTGTCGGTTTTTTGTTCTGTGTATTTTTTTTTTTATAAAAGCATAATTTTTGAAGCGACAGCCATTTTGGCACTGGCAAACCGCAGCATGCCACTTTTCATTGTTTTCCCCACAAACCCATAGTGTGATACTGGCGGCCCACCTCAAAGTACAAAAAGAAATATTCTGTTCATGGCAAAAATAGATAAAGGAGAAAAAGAAACAGACAACAACTTATCAAACATTTGCACTGGTCGGTTCCAGACCTCCGAAACATTACATGTCGAGAGAGTAATAACCGCTCACGGCAACATCACAGACAGAGAGAGAAGAAGCGTTAACACCGTTTAGCACTGGCAGGGACAAGATGACATGCAAGCATCCAAAGGAGACACATACACATACACTGAAAGAGAGCGCGAGCGTGAGCAAACGCACGCACAAATGCGCGCGCGAGAGAGAGAGCGAGAGAAAGCAAGGGAATGCTGCTCCTGTTGGTTCCTGTGCGCCAGAAAGGCCCCTCTGGTGGGGAGGAAACATCACCCACACACTTGGGGTGGCCTCGTTCGATCCGGTAAGTGCTTTTAGTGCGCCACTGTCCAGAGATGTCTGCTGCGTGAGGAGGAGTGGGTTGTAAGCAGTCACTGAAGGCAAGGTGATGAGGCGGTGGAGGAAGAGGAGGAGGAGGAGGAGGAGGAGGAGGAGGAAGGAGAGCAGGGCAAGGCAAGGCAAGGCTTCAGGATGAGGAAACACACACTGAACCTGGAGACACAAACAAACAAACAAACAAACAAGCATTACATCAAACATCATCAACAAACAATAAACAACCTTGGTATGACAGGTGTACTTGTGCAAGCACTCATATAAAGCTGGATTTACAATTACATTACTCAACGTCTGTCACAAAGTGAGTCCTCGTTTAATTCATGTGTGAAGCATTATCAGTCATGGTCAAGAGGAAGAGTCCAAAAGAAACAGAATTGGAGTGTGGCTTACAAATCCTATACGGTTTCTATTTGTTTTTTTCTCCACCAGTTCTGATACGCTCTTTTTTTAGATGTCTCTGTTAGACTAGTCGAATCTAGTGCAACACAGACGAGCTATAAATACATTTGGAGTGAGCGTAGCTACTAACCCCCTCTAGGGTTGTGACAGATTTACTCCCAGACACTTCATATGATTCAGAGAGCCATAAAGCATCTTCTCTAATACATCTGTTCAGCCCATATGGCCTCATCCAGGATGCCCTAGTAGTCTCACGTTCATGATAGATCGACAGAGCCTCTTTAATTGCCTTTATGGCAAATTCTCTTGTCATTATGCTACTGCGATATGAGTCTTTGTACAACAGGGCATCTCATTAAAGTGCTGTATGATTTCATCTTTTCTTGGTAAATGGGCCCCAGGTCTTACCTCAGGGGGCCTACATTTTATCCTGCTTTAGTGTCGACCAGCTGCATCTGCATGTTGACTGGCATGGGTTCTCCTCCATAGCCACCCTTTGACTGCATTTGGTTCTGAATTGAGTTAACCTGATGGATGAGATAAAAAAAAAGATCAATACCACTTATTTGTGAATGCTTAAATAATAAAATGTACATAATATTCAGCAGAGAGCAGACTTGATCGAAACAAGAATCCATCTTTCCTTTCAAGGTACAAGATTAACATGCAATACATTGGGGAAACAGGAATGTCCACAACTCTAGAAGTTTTCTGATTGGTTGCTGCGATGTTGACATTTTCAGTTGCTTATTGCACAACCACTGGGGGCCTCAGACGCTTTCCTTTTTATTCTCACAGAATGGAATGTAAATACTGTTAAGCGGGAGTATTCTAAAAGTATTGCTTACATCGGCTTTCAAGTTGTTACCATAGAGATTTAGAACTATTTGTGCAGCCAAAGAGCCTGACTTAGGGTCCCTCATTAATGAAATCTTGGTGATTTACGGTGAGACCATGACAGACTCATGATGGCACAACACACCAAACCAACACAAACATTAGAGATGGGGCAGTCATTTTAATCACATAGGGCAACAATAGCACTTAGTGGGGCCTGTAACCCCCCCAGTCTCTCTCTGTTTTACTCTCTGTCTCTCTTTCTCTCTCTCTCTTTCAAAGACAGAAAAGACAGACTGATTCTGACTCCTCGTAGCCTCACCGAGTTCATCCCACTGAAGAGGTCTCCCGATCCCACGTGGGCTGTGTGGACGAAGTTCGTGGGTTCGCCGATCATACTCCGGTCGATACGCCTCCGCCTCTTCTACATGGAGAACAGAGAACAGCAAAAGAGAAAGGCTTAGCATAGACTGGGGAGGAGGGCAAAGGTCGTTGCCAGATCCTGAAAAATACCACTGATGCAAGCAGCACATGCCTTGAGAGGTTTTGGCATTAAATATTCAATGTTGTGATTCAACGTACCATGCTGCTTGCTACCTTGCCTCTACCTCTATCAAAACCTCATACGTAACAGCTTAGTTGTATTCTGCAACACTTAAATAAAATATAAAGTATATTTACCAACTAAAATGGCACAGACTTATCATAACCTTGTATAATGTATTATAGCCTACTGTGATGTGAAGGGCACTAATGCATTATTGATTGAGGCACAGGCTAGTCATTGAAGTAGCAATAGATGCAAAAGTAAGCACAGAAAGAAAAACAAATATTCACAGGGCACACAACATCAGTACACAACAGTGCTATTGTTGTTTTTTTTTGGGTGGGAACGTAATGAGACTGGATGAAAGTTCTGCCCCCATTAAGAGATGTGTGTGCACTCAACAATAAGCACCCCTGCTGCCTCTCTAATGTAAGCAAATCCTTTCCACTCGCTGGCCAAAAAATAAATAAACTTGACTTTAGCGATGGGACAAATGAGTTGTGGCCCCTACAATTAGGGGGCTGCCAGGGGGATTTAACGCATGAGCATGACATGAAACTGAATGAGCGCAAGAGGAACCACTTCTTCGTTAGGAATGTGATACCTCTGAGCTGTGTATTTATTTACAAAATAGCACAAACACAACCACTAGAAACTATCAGGATGTAACACTGAGCCAAGAATCGGCATGACATGAAACTGAAAGAGAGCAAGAGGATGCACTTCTTCGTTAGCAATGTGATACCGCTGACCTGTGCTTTTATTTACACTTAACGCAAACACAACCACTTTGAAAAGATTCGGTCAGGGGTTGTGGTGCCTGCTAAAAAATGTCCTCAGTGATGGTATGGGGAGGAGAAGAGGGTTCTGCATGAGCTGAGGCAATTCTGTCAGAGCCAATACAGCCTGTTGCTATGACAACTGTGATGAGATAAGAGGTGCTTCAGCTTGAGACACATTGCTCACATTGGAAAAAGAAAGTACTCAGCCAAAAAAATCCAGACTCTGGAATGTATGGAAAGAAGAGGGAGCTCCAAAAAAAGAAGAAACATTCTCTCTGCATCCCATTAATGCACAGTAGTGGCCCTTTTTAATTCACACAATGACTATTCCAAATCCCCCTGCAAAAAAAAAGAGAGCCATTCTCACAGACCACAATGGCACCACCTCCCCCATACACCCCCTGCCCTCTTTCCCCTATAAAAGAGGATTTACAAAAGTCTGCCAAATCCCTGTTTTAGTCAGGGACGTGAGGACTTCATGTACTGGACGCCTGCTGAGCCCCCCCTGGTTGTGGGGTCCTGGTGTGTATAGCGCACGCCAAAGCCTCACTCTGGACCAGTGCACATCTGTCTCTGTGTGTGCATGTGTGTGGTGCGTGTGTGTGTGTGGGGGGGTGGCGGTGTCGGAGAGGTCAAGGCCGGGGCAAAGCTTTCTGGCCAGTGGGAATCCCTGCGCGCGAGAGCCACAAAGGAGCTGAAGCTGGAGCCGCAGAAGAAGGCATGGAAACTCCGGCCTCCCGCCATCCCATCCCCACGGTGGTTTGGTTAGAAGCTACGGAGGAAGACTGGGTGTCCTGCCAACCCAAACAGCCCCCAGAATATTAGTGGGACACCAAAGGCATCTGAGAGGGATTTAGGGCTTTAGATGAGCATGCCAGCGTAGTGTTGTTGTACTATAGTCTGTAGTGAGTGTGTATGTGTGTGTGTGTGTGTGTGTGTGTGTGTGTGTGTGTGTGTGTGCGTGCATTAGAGAGAGAAAGAGTGTTTGTGATTATTTATAGGGAAAAAGAAAAATGCATGTTTTTACTGCTGATGTGGTATCATTGAGATGAGGACATGGCACACACATTCGCACGCATACAAGGAACACTTTTTGATCCGCCAACAGTTTTTTTCTTCTTCTTCTAAGATACCCATGTTCTTCATTATGATAAACCTCAATTCGCACAAGCATCATGGAAAAATATTGGAAGTTCCTACTGTGAGGGTTCTCATAAAAAAAACATTTACCAGTTCTTCCCACCATAAATGTGAAAACCGACTGAAGATACACCTGAAGAGTCTTTTTAAAAGAAAAAAAAACCCACTAAGATTGAGCCACCTGACAAACTTGACTGAAGAACACAAACACGTAAATGTTTTATGACAACAAACATTTCGTGGACCTTTTCAGATCACCTTACTTAACATTTTGATCCCAGAGTAAAAAAAACTAAAAAAACAAGCATGATTGACCATGGCAGTACATTGTCCAGTGCTCCTCAGTCCCTCAATGCACAGAGCAAGTTCATCTTGTGGGCCCGATGTCAAATATAGCCCATTAACCTTTGCATCTGGTCGACAGGCTTAGAAATGAATTATTTAATAAGGCAGTTGACATTTGCAGGGCCCTCTGAAAAAACAGTTCAAACGGTATATGGATGGGTTCTCCAAAGTGGCAACCCTTGTGCAACTGGATGTCTGGAAAGATACAAAGGCCAGTTTTACATCTAATACCCTGCATTAAGATTTAGCCTGTATTAAGCTGGGCAGCTGACTGACATCTGTGCAAATACATCGCCAGGAATGTCTAGATTTCAGCAGTTGTGCTTTCTTGAGAGATGAAACAATGACCTTGGTGTTGCCAATCCAGTGCCTGTGTGTCCCAGTTGATCTGAAGGAGTCAGAGGGGACATGTTCACTCGCACATGTAATGGAAAGGGCTAGGAGTGTGACACACACACACACACACACACACACACACACACACACACACACACACACACACACACACACACACACACACACACACACACACACACACACACACACACACACACACACACACACACACACAAAATGCAAAGGACTGCGAGTGTTAACTCTGAGAATAAATAGCCTTGGGATTGCCTCCTGTCTATGAGAGAAACCAATTCACCCAGAGGCCCTCTGGGGACTGTGTTTGCACCGTGGGGACTGACTGACACGAACTGCTGTAACGATTTCAAAGCAGGTGGCGTGGAGAGGTCAGGTCGAGGGGCAATAGGACCCAGCAGATCAGCAGCACTGATAGTATATGCCCAAATACTCGCTGACCGCAGATCCCCTTTTATGACCGACTTTTCATCGTAAATTAAAAAATATCAATATTCTAGTGTATAAGAGTTATTCTAGTGGTTTTTTAGCGTAGCGTCATGCGGCCTGCCTGATCTGTCAGGGGGCATCAAAGTAACGAGGCTCCGGTGGCTCATTATTGCAATTTCATTTCGCCGTGCTCCCTCCTGCTCTTGCCCCGCCCCGCCCTGGCCTGGCCTGCGCAGGGCTCGCCCCCTCCCCCCCCCCCCCTGCTTTCATACGCAGGGGCCGGCGAATGCCACAGCACTGCTCAGACAGCGGGAGGTTGTTCCATTCTGGCTCTCTTGGTGGAGAGAGAGGGATGAGCAGTCACTCTCTCTCTCTTTCGCTCTCTCCCTCCCTCTATCTCTCTCTGCATTGCATAGAGGACATGCTGACAAATGTCTAAGATTACATCCAGGGCATTTTGTTGCAAGCCACCTCAGAGAATGTCCAGACTACAATGAAATAGGCATTACCACATGCAAAAAGGACCAGAGAATCCTGACCTATCAAAACAAATGAATAAACACAATCTGGCTCAGAGCGCAGTCATAGCACAAATATGGCAGGAATTTTACTAATAATTCTACTGTAATATGTGGTTGCAAATCATGCCCGGTTCATTATGGTGCAATAAAACTGTAACACAATTCTCCAGCTGGAAGAAGAATGACATCACTTATCCTTGCTTGCTGTCTGTTTTTTTACATGCCTCACTTCCGGGGAAAGTCACTTTTTGACCTTAAGAGTTTAATTCTCAAGAACAAGAACAGGAGAAACATACACCTGTGCAATCCCAATTCAACCACAGACTCGTGTGTCTTTGCATCGCTAGGGGAAAAAAAGATAGACACAAAGAAGACATAACATACAAATATCCAGACGTATCACTATGTTTAAATCACAATACTCAGTGAAGGAACAGCCTCTAACTGACAACCACAGAATAACACATCTCAGGTGCTGTCTGGTTTGGCCTGTCAGACGGCAGTGAATTTTCTTTGTTTTTCCTCGTGAAATAGGGCACTAGGAGGGGGCCCTCAGGTCAAAATTAGCTCAGATGAGAGGCTTTCTCTCTGAATTATGTCAGCAGTGGCATCTGTCTGCCTTTTCCCAGTAAGCACTGCGCTTTTACCTACCCTCCTTTGCTGTCAGTCTTTCACAATGGAGTACTTGAGAACATGCTCGGGCAAATATTGGAAGATGAGTTAATTCAAGCTCCTGGACTTTTAAGACCGATTAGTTGTTCTTCATGCATGCCAGACTTCCCTAAAAACCCTTTGGGGACATAGACGCTGACAGAACCTCCAGTGATAAAAATGTTATTGGCATATTTCATATGTTCTTGTCAACTTCTAGACAGTGAGCACCTAAGGAACTAAGGAACCTAAACCTAACTTGCTCAGACCAGCATATGAATCACAAAGCCTTGAGAACAGCAATGCAAAGGAAGATGGGGAGGGAAAGGCAAAGGCAGACAAGTCATGTGACACCTTTTCCAGAAGGTTACTCGAGCACCTTACAATGGTAATTCACATAAGCGTTTCAGTCATCAACAATCAGGAGTGTGGTGACAGCCCCGGCAATTCGGTCTAAACTGGGACACGCCTGCCCTCACGTTTTCTCCCAAGGGGAATCTCCGACCCAGTTTCCTGGCCGCCCATCTTCTTAAATTACGCAGAGTTCCTAGCAAGGGGTATGCAGCCATAGAGCAAATAGTAGCCTACTGATTTTCCATCAATACCGGTATTTCAAATGCCCTCTTTTTCACATTTCTCTCAGAGTAGTATACGTTGAGTTTTTGAACGATATATGGTCTTTTGGACCCCCACTGTCAACTTCAAGGCAGCACTGCCTGGAAGGCACTAGGGCTAGGCAAGGGTTAGGGTTAAAGTTAGGGTTAGGTGCCTCGAAGTCAACGGCGGCAAAGCTGCCTTGAAGTTGACAGCGGAGGCCCAAAAGACCGTCAGGCTTTTTAAACATTCACTGGGATATTCATCAATATTACTTCTATCAGAGTGTAGAATGTTTAAAGGGACACTTCCCCGATTAGCATTAAGCTTTGTATCTTTAGAAAACCAGTCATGTTTTTGAATGATCGTGCATCATTCCCTCAGTTTGCCTTGAGATGGGAGAAATACAGAGTTCAATGAAACCCATGAATAGGACTTCCTGCTTTCAATGATGTAAAATGATGATTTTTACATCGTTGAAAGCAGGAAGTCCAACATTGAAATCCATCTCAAGGCAAACTGAGGGAATTATGCACGACCATTCAAAAACATGACTGGTTTTCTAAAGATACAAAGCTTAATGCTAATTGGTGAGGTGTCCCTTTAATGACAAATCCCACCACACTCTCTCTTGTCTCTACAATTAGATTATCTAATAGTATGCATGTTATGGACACAGCAAGATGGAGTCAATAGTCCAGACATAATAACAATCTGCACATGGAGACTGGTGAGCACCATATCAACTGAGACACGTTACAACACATAATTGGTTAATCTAGTTAATTCTCACTCAGTGAGACTCCATTGTTTGTGTGAATTGGCTTCAAGACACGGCCAGCCACATGCAAAATGGGCAAAAAAATGGTCACGTCACAATCAAGTCTGTCCATTGTCAAGTCATGTACAATAAATGTTGTCTGAATTCAACAATGTTTTGTCTGATCAAATGATTAGCCTATGGGAAAACAGAGTAAGCCAATGAATCCCAACTCTGAGACCTCGGCTCCCTGAGGGTTTTTGGTGTGGTCCGGCCAACTTTCACAGGATCACTCAGGTCCACCATGACGGGAGCTGACAAACACTCCAGATTCTTCACATGCTTCACCCATATAAGGCTGAGGAAGGCAAAGCTCACCTCTTTCAACCCAGTGGTGCAATGTAAAACATGGGCCTGTCACAGGGGGGAGGTGGGGCGGGGTGGGGGTGGACGGGCCGCAGGAGACACCCTGGCAGATCACCTCGACCTGATCATCTGAACTTGGGGGGGCCACCTCTTGACCTCTTGAAGACAAAATATCCTGCAGCCATCTTTCTCACGAGACGGAATTTAATCAGCGGACCCATTTCAGGCTATTTTCAGACGGGGCTTGTCTGCAGACGTGGCGCGGGGGCCCTGTTGGATTTTCTTTTCTTTTTTTTTTTGCGAGTGTTATCTGTGTGGAGGCGACAGAGACAGGCGGAGACAAATTGGGGCCCAATGTGTTGTGACAGCAACCGTCTCCGGGGAGCAGCCATGATTCAAAACGCTTGTACCAGAGGGTAGCACTCGCGCCACTCCGAGCCAAACAAGGTGCCAAGAATAACAAAAACACTACAAGAGCTCGGCCACAAATACACCCAGCTACACACAGAGATAATAGACAAAAAATTACCCATGCACAAACAGAGACCGCTTAAAAAAAAATCCTTGATTAAAACAGCCCAGTCCCTAATAAAACATAGCCTTTGTGTGGCCCCCTTGTCTAATCGTGGGGAGAGTGTGGGGATGACGTTGGAAGGCGTCTGCAGGCTAAAGCATCAGGATTTCTCAGAACTGACAACTCCAGTCTTGTAGACTCACGGCTCCTCTGTGATTTTCATGGAAGAATTCAACTGAAAATCTCCTGGGATTCAACATCCTCACAAAGGTTTTTCTGATGTAAAGAATCCTCTAAAACACAGCAGCAGCTTGCTCACCACCAACAGTGCCTTTGGTGACATTGGATTCAACATTATTCTATATCAAAGTAGCTGTACGTAGTATTGCTCAAACACTAAACAACAGCTAGCTTGCATGCTAACTCCTGCCTTTTGTGACTATTTAAAGCAATGCTGTCATGAAAGCTTTTTAGCATTTTTACAGGGTGGTCCGATCAGTACAATAGGAAAGCATAAGCCTAGTGCATCCAAGTAGCTTAGGTAGCTAGTTGTGATAGTACATCATCATGACCATACCATGACACCAGAAGTAAAGTTTCAAAAAAGTGCAATAATTGTTGCATACTGTCTCATTCATAATCATAAACAATTAAACCTTATTGTGACAGTAATGCAAGAGTCGCAACATGCAGTACAGTAACGCAAGGTACCAAAGCCAGTGACTTTCAGGCTTTCTGCCTGAAAACATCCCACCCCCCCCCCCCCCCCCCCCCCCTCATGTTACCCCAGCATGGCACTCATACGGGTGCCGAGAGAACACTGACAAGTGATAACACTGGTTGCTTACCGGCTGGGGCTGCTCTGCGATACAGCAGTTGAAGCACAACCAGAATTCACTCATGATGACTAACAGTCCTTAAAGTGTTCCTGTGCAAAACTTGTCCCCGGGAGGGGGATGTTGAGGAATTGACTGGCAACGGCACCGGACACTCTCTCTCGCTCTCTCTCTGTCTCTCTCTGCGTTCCCGTGGGAAGGCCCCTCCGTGGGTCCAGCCGGGAGGGGGGGGGGGGGGAACGCAGGCAGGCAGGCTGGCGTGGCTGGTGCTGGAACCCGCTGATGTGCTGGACGGTTCTCCCGCACAAAGGTGGGGGGGGGGGGAGGAGGAGGAGGAGGAGGAAGGGGGCGGACGGGATGGAGCGAGGGCAGAGATCCAAGTGGGGGCAGCGCTGGCCAGTCGTTTAGTCCAAAGGGCAGTCAGTCGGTCAGACCTGAAATGGAGGAGACAGTCGTGAGGACATGCTTTAGCAGGTTATACTTTAAAAGACTTCACTTCACTTCACAGGTGCACGCCCATACATAGACAATGAATACATAGCCAAGCAGACACACACAGACACATAGATAGCCTACAGAGACGCACATGTTCTGAAAGAGGCTCATTATTGGAAAACCACATCACAGGTCAGGCTTAAAGCAGCTCTTCTTGTAAATGTGAATACCTCATCAAAAAAACCCTGATGGTGACTCACAGCCAGGACATCGTTCTTCTCACTCACACACACACACATTACACACACTCCCACTAGTCATTTCCCCTAATCCTTTAATATAAAACCACTTCAAGAATTACAGTGTTGCCAACAACATTCCAGTACAGCCTATATACTTACACCTGGAGCCAAAACGCTTTTAAACTCTTCTAGGATACATCTAATCCTTGGACTAACATCCTTCCACATTAACAATTATCCTCACGTTTAAATGCTACAGAGAGAATCTCTTAATGGCCCTTGATTGTCATGTCTCTCTCATGGCAAAAGCAGTAATGGAAAGTAAAGCGCGATAGAAGATGGATGAGATCACACAGTTAGACGATGCTCCATGGACCGAAGGGGGAGTACTGTGGGAGCACTTGACTCCTGCGGGCAACTGCTGTTTACTAGCGTTTAACACAACTGGCGCTAATTAGCGAGGGGGTGGCTATAACTCCCATTGTGAGAGGTTATTAATTAGGCAGGCGTTGATGTTTCTCCCCCCCACTGCAATTAAAGATAATTTATAGCTCCCCTCTGAGCAGAGCAACCTGGCTGCCTTTGGGGGATCCTGGCAAAAAAATGCATAGGTCCACATGCTGGTATAATCAAGAGCCAATTTTATTGTCTCTTGTACAGCTATTTCACACATTACATAGTGTCAAAGTTATGTCTGTAGATTTCCAGAATATAACGTGATAAGCCTACATGTGGTACAAGCGTGAGTAAGGGCAGTGCGTCCTTATAGGACAAGTAAACATTTAACTTACTTTATACTGGCCTGGAATACAGCCCATTGTATTTTTACTGAAGTAAAAACAACATTGACTTGAGAGAGGAGAAATGTTTCTGTAGCTGAACTGGTAGTTAAGTAGTAAGCCTTAGTGAGGCACAATTGAAACACTCTTACTGGATGGGATCAAAGAAAAACATCTGGAAAGACTAACTGATCTAAATCAGATTTGAAATCACATTTGAATATCAGAAGTAAATATGCACAACCTTCAGTCCTTTTCTCATCTAAAATGTTTCTACTTGTCCATCAACAAAATGGTTTAGTGACTCATGCTTTGGCCTTTGTGAACTCTATGGTTGAGGATAACAATAACGGAGGGATGCATCCAGACAAGCAGAAAAATGGGATGTTTAAGCCAATTCCGAGTCGAAAAAATCAAAATGTGCTCGTAGTACCAAATGCACAATGGTCTGTTCTCGCCTTTCTCCTGATCAGTACATCTCACATCCTATAAAAAGAAACATACAGCAAGACAGGAAGTAATTTGAGTCGACATATAGTGTTTCTTTACGACCCGCTAAAAATGAATGCTGGGGACTTAAAAGAGGAGACAACACTGACCCCTCCCAGCTGAGCATCTCGCTATAAGCGGGAACACACCCATACCTGGGGGGGAAAAAAACGAGCAGCCTCACGCGGGACGTACCCTGCCCCATCCAAAGACAAAAACAGCCCCAACCCTTCCCCAAGCCTGTGGAAATCTGTGGGAACCATTAGTGGAGGGAGACCAAGCCAAGGGCTGTTAAAAACTCTGAAAAGCACTTTTCTGCCATAAGAAAGCCACTTCATGCGAGGCCTTTCCACTTCACGCAAACGCTGGGAGTGAACCGTGTTTCCCTAATAAGGGTCCATTCATAAATCCCAAGAAGTCCTTAAAAAGGTGCAGGTGCAAGGAGCACCTGCTGCATTAAAAGTGGGTGCTGTATCCAGCTGCTGGACCCATGGTTTGAGAAAAGGGCATGGGATTGTATGCGAGAAGCTACATGATGCTGGTGTGGACACTGAGGCTTTTATGTGAACTGAAGAGACAAGGCATAAATAATCTTCATCTCTGATCATGTGATACTATGGAAAGTAAATGAGAAAAGTCAACCGGAATTGCTTCAGGATCTATGGGGTCAGTCAGATTTAACACAGACCAAAAAATTGCAAAAAGGAGAGAACTTTAAAAGAACACAGCTTGTGGGAATTAAATGAACTGCCAAACCGCCCCAAATCTGTAATGATCAAAAAAAGCAGCAATCTGACCCACAGCCTCTCCTGTCTAGATCCTACCAAATAAAGCAAACATTAAGAGACCAGTGAATGGCGGGGACTCATTTGTGACCATCTACACAAATCATTCATTCATCTCTGTGGGGCACCAGAAGCGCCAGTCTGAGGGGGGACAATGAAGGCAGGCTGCTCTCCACGGAGGAATCTTGGCTGGGAACAGACAGCAATAGGGAGCTGCCTGCCAGGTTCACACACAGACACACACACACACACACACACACACACACACATGCTAGCACACACACAGACACACACACACACACACACACACACACACACACATGGCCCAAACATGGATGGAGATGAGATTGCATTCTGAACAGAGATGCTCCCTGTGCTCTGCTCTCCTCCGCTAAAATTAGAGTGGAGAGCGCAGAGCGTGTTTCCGGCGCTTTTGATTTCTCCATCCGTGGTGCTCTGTGCAAGTCTTTCTGTGCCACTTTTTTCATCTATTTCGAGGGCTGCTGAGCACAAGGCTGCCTCAGTTTTAAACGCTGGCCTTGTCGGACGGCCTTAACAGGAGGCTCTGGGTCTGTTACTGGATGCGACCCCATGCCATCTCCAGCAACAGTTGGTTGTGCTAAAAGCAGAAGCCAACAAAAGCAGCACAGAACCTAAGCAAAACCGGTCTATGACACCATGAGGCCTGATATAGGCCTAGATGCCAGCTCTTCCCTTTCTGTCTGAGCGATACGCCATTGACATTTAGTATTCTTCGTGACCGAGAATAACCCAAAACAACAGATGTCTGAACCATAGCTAAAGAACGCATAGAGAAAGCCCATTACTTTTAGCATTCATCTCGGAGGCACATTGATCTTCACTTCATCAGCACACAAAGGAGCCGCAAGAATGCATTCATTACCCCTTAGGGACCTAAAGGGGCAAAAGAGAGTTCATCCCTCTGTCTTGAATGGCTGACCAATAGCCCACGACTCTATGACCATGGCAGCACAAAACAGCATTTCCATTTCCCCTCTATGGAGAGACCAAGGGAGAAGTCCATTTCCGAGAGTGGCATGCAAGCACGGATGCACTGGGTCCACTCACACAGGGGAGGCCGCATTAGTGGTGAACCATAAAGAGAAGCCGGCCGGTGAAAGGAAGATTTTCCAGACCAGAGAGTCTGAAAACGAATTCTGCCTCACCGAGAGAGAGAGAGAGAGAGAGAGAGAGAGAGAAAGAGAGAGAGAAAGAGAGAGAGAGACCGGCAGCAGACACTTACAAAGCCCCTAACCTCTTAAGGCTAACTCACATTGTAGTACTAGCCTTTGGGAAAATGAGAAAGGGAAAAAAGCAAGGGATAGAGCATCACATCGAGGTAACCCTCCAGGCATTGTTTCTGTGCACTTCCCTGAAGAATCCTTAAGACAACACTGTGTACCACCAGCCACAGAAATGAGTCACCCAGTGCTATCCACATGAAGCGAACTCAAACAGGCATAGCTAGCTACCTCTTGGTTTGCTCTCACTTCAAGTTGAATTAGGAGCCTAAAACCAAATGCGCATTTACAAACACCAGCACATAGCATACACAAACACTCATCATACCCTCAGAGAGGAGAAGAAAGGAGAAGGATGGAGAAAGCAAACATTACCATAACATTATCGAGCCCAACACACATCTTGGCTCTCCTGGTAACACAGCGCGGAGATAGCAGGTTGTCAACGCTCCCGATTTTGCGGCAGTGTGAAAGGGTCCGAGGAGCAAGGGGACCGTGTGTGTGCACTCCTCGCTCCAGGAGGCCTTTGTCCCCCACTCAGTTACGGATCAGCGGGCAAACGGTATTTCACTCAGTCACTCCCCCCTGTCACCGAGCTTGTGCAGGCTCCCAAGGTACCCATCCATCCACCCACCAGTCCGCCTACCCACCCGCCTGTCCCTCTACCCCCCCACCACCTTCTCCACAGCACAGCTCACAGACCCTCCCCCCCTCCCCTCCCCTCCCCTCTGCAGGACCTTTGTGAGGTCACATGGAGGCTTTATGTAAGCAAGCAAACCACTCAAATCTGAGTGCGTCTTACGTAAGTTTTCAAGGCGGAGAGAAACTCTCTTGAAACTCTCTTGATTAGGCTGAACTCTGAGGAGACATCAGCCCAACCCACTCCTCATGAAATAAAATAAAAACAAGTTCTAATCCACAGGATCACATAAGAGTGTTAAGCTTTGATGTCATGGTTCATGTCCAAACTAGTCAAGAGTTGCCCTCTTGTAATATGCCTTGCACTTAAATGGATCACTACTGAAGTGGGATATGGAAGAAGTACCTTACCAAAGTCCTGACCGCACACAACTTGAAAGGCTTTAATGCAATTTCAGCAAAAAGTCTAAGAGCTGAAAGGACAAATCATTTGTTCCACTGAAAAGAGTTGCTTTGCCAAAACCATTTATTAAAGTACTTCAGTGAGACACTACTCGACTTGTTCAACATAGGGCTTCAATACCTCCTCCAGAAGCGCTGTTACCAAGGCAGCAACAGGCCAGCCAATCAGTTATCAAGGACACAACATTTGTGGGATAAATCATCCCACAATGCAACTTATTCTGGGACCTCACCAGCCAAACCCCCCCACACACACACCATGACCCACTCCACATACACACACTGAAAAAAGTCATTGTTACCATACCAATGGTAACCCACTGCATTGTAGCAGCTGCGTTTTGAGACTGAGAGAATCTAACCACAGAGGGAGCACTTGCAAAGTCAGGGAAATCCTCACAATGCAGCCAGTCTGCTATGCCTGGACAGACCAAACGACAGTATCACAAGGTGATAATGAGCCACACACTACAAAGCAGTCAAAATGAGAGAAGTCTGACCTCACTGATGAGCCTACATCTTTATTACAAATATCATGTTACCTTGCTCGTCATTTCTGTACCAAAATGGACCATTTGTGGGCTAACTCAGCTCGAGATAAAATAACTCTTTCGACAAGCCATAAATACTCCCAAAATGCTGAGTATGATCTCCTCATCTAATGCCAGGCTAGATCTTTAGCTAATTACGAGATAATTGATCAGAAAATCTATGTTTTGGAAAAGGTAGGCTGGAGTTAACTGCAGGTGGGTTTCACAACAGAGTATGTACAAAGCTAAGGCTAAACATAAGCATGCTAAATTTATAAGTAAAATGTAACAACAAGAAGCTTAAGAAAACTTCACTGATATTGTGTGGCGTGGTCTGCCTCGGGCCAAGTCCGATAAATGCCCTGATGTGTAATTGCCTTTAAAATGTGACTGACTGGGTGGAACAACAACATTCCTACAGTAAACTCAATTTTGATGAAGCGACTGTTGTTATGAAAATGTGATTTCAATTCCTGAAGGGGTCCCATGCACCACGGCTTGCGCCTGGTCAGTAAACAACATTTCTGCTTCTGGAATGTCAAGTGTCCAGGGTGTGGAAATATGTTTTTTTCTTAAGCAAGGGTGCTGCTTGATTCAGCAAAGCCATTCAACAAACACCTTGTGGTAACTAATGTGTTAACTTTTTACCAAGTTCACAGACAAAGAGAATACATTAGACAGTATACAATGGTGCAACAAACAGTGCATTGAGTTTGGACACAGTTCTCTCAGGACTGATTGCCAACAAACAATTATTGAGCCCGAAGACTAATTCATTTTTAGACCACTCATGTGGGATATTTGCATAAACAAATGCATTGATAAACAACTTCACAATAGATGCTCCAAGAGAGGTTCTCTTTGTATTCTGTGAGATCCATGTTGCCAAGGCAGCACTTTTTGCAGGTCAGATGAACAAATTTGCTATTCAGGGCTTACGTGGACCATATGGTGGTCTTAATCTTCAGTAATCTTTTACAAGATGGCAAAAAGGAACTGTAAGTGACTCTTACGTAACTGCTGAAGCTGTGAAGTTGATTCTGGACTCGGATGTGTTAGGAGGAGTAACAACAGAGAATTAAAACCATCAAAAAGTGTACTGAATGCACCAGATTTCTCGGGGGAAAAAGAAATCCTGCATTGGCTGAAGCAGAGACCTGTAAAAATAATTAAAAAAAACATTTACAGTGTCATGCAACCACCCTAAAGTTCTCTCATCTGCTTTGCACAACCAAGAACGGAAGATGGGAACAGACTCCGAACTCCTCCACATCAACATAAAAGACTGTTTCAGAACTGCCATGTGTCCATAATCCCCTCATTCTATACGCCCATTGACGGACTGGCGCATCTGTGGCGTGGCCAGAAGCTGTCTGAATAGGTCCGATCCCTGCTGCGTGGCGGGGAGCGATGGGGTGGTACAGTACTGATTATTATACAGCTCTGCCCTCCGCTATACCCTACTGAAAAAAAAAGAGTTAGCCTGGCCATCTGCACACAAGGTCTGAATGGACCCCTTTGCACTTCCTTTTGCCTGGGCCTTGCCAAGACCAACTACCCCCTGTTCCTCCTCTCCACACACTTTGTTTTGTGTAAAGAATCCATTTCCCTTCCTTTTTTCTGTATCTATCTCTCTCTCTCGGTCTGACTCTACCCATGCCCCGGGTCCTGAGAGCCTTTCCCCCCCCTCTCGCCCGCTTGCTTTTCTTAATCCACCACTCTTCACTTTTGTGGTGTTTGTGGTTAACCTTGAGTATAGCCGGTCCGTAATGCCTCTCTTTGTTCTGCTTGACCAGCCAATCAATCCTACAGTACTGTATCCACTCGTTAATCCACTGATCACTTACAAGAGGAGACCCAGGAAACGCAGAGAGCTCATCAAAAAACGCAAATGGATTGAACAGTTGTTCATCAAAACAAAACCAGATTTAATTGCGTCCTCATTAGACACACACACACACACACACACACACACACACACAGAAAGCTGTTGACGTAGTATGAGGCCTTCACGTCAAAGCCCCCAGTGAGAATTTGTAGGGGCTTACCCCATACTTTTGGGTAAGCCCTTGCAGATTACAAGCAGGGGGGAAAAAAATGTATCACGTTTTCTCTACAAAACATTCAAACGGACTAATGCACATCTGCTGTCAAATAACGCACATGTTTGACTTTGTTCTGCCGCCGTTCGCAGCGGAACACTGTGTACTGCACGCCACATGTGCCACGCGGCTGCGCGCATACCCCTTTAAGCCATTACGTAAGCCGCCGGCATCATTTATAACACGCATGCAAATCCCAAGCCCCTTGACAAACAAAGGTGATTAACTATGTATGGAGTCAACATGAGTCATATCAAATGACCAAATGAAGTAAGGATGGGGTTGCCACTGATATGGATTACTGACCAGGATTTGGGGGTGGAGCGTGGAGGAGGGGGGTGTCTTCAGGAGAAATATCATATCTGTGTCTGTCACTCTGAGGGATACTTAGAAAGGCCGCTGCCATCAGCTCGTCTGTCAGTTCTGGTGACTCATGTACCGTCCTTCCCCTTAAAAAAGGATGAGGATGCAATTGCCTGTGAAATAAGTGACAGCATCTTGGCGTGTCATGGAGACCTCAGCAGCTCTATCATGGAAGCAAGTGAGATAGAAAATGTTTTACATCTGACTCCCCCCACCCGCCTCTCGAAATGTAATGTGATTTAAGATGACTGTCAGTGAGTCACAGCATCCGATCCGACCCGTGTGTGAGGGAATGAGAAGAGAGAGAGAGAGAGAGAGAGAGAGTGTGTGTGTGTGAAGGTGTAGGTGTATGTGCTTAGCCTAAGCTACACAAACTAATTAAAACTGGCATGAATACCTCATTTTAAATGTTCATATATAAGCTAGTATTGTGAGTCAATCATAAAATGCCATGAAAACTTGCTGCCTCTTAAAATAACTTCTAGGAAGATAAAAAAAAACCCTAACAGTCTTTGTCTGTGGATATACCTGATCTCACTATATGCTATACAGTAGGCCAAACAGCAGGCCCTCGCTGCATCTATTAAGACACCACTTAATTTCCTCTGTGCAGGACCCTGTTGAGAACAGCACTGACACATTTCCTAAAATTCCTTTCCTTCTCGCGCTCTGCTCAGGGCAACCAGAGTGACATCATGCTTTTTTTCCCCCGACCACCCCTGAAAACAAGCCTGTCTTTTATGTGAGCCGAATCACAAGATGGATGAGGCAGTCGCAAAGAGCTCCAAACAGTATCAACTGCATCTGCCCCCCCACCCCCTCCCCCCAACCCAACCTCCCGCCCTGCCTTCCCCATTGTGACCAGATCAACAGATAAACACCCAAACATACCTTAGAACCAGCAGAGACTCTCATTTAAAACACCCTCCAAACACAGCATGTATCTGTCCTGGCTAACAACTGGCGCTCCTCAGCCGGCACCATCAGGGACATTGCAGGGTTAAAGTCAGTACTGCTGACTCTACCCCTTACAGTAGAGACTTCTTCCTCCTTCCTCATAGCCTTTGGTGTGCAATTTCAAACTTGCAAGTCATAGTTTCCCGAAAGAACCTACCCTGTCTCTGTATCAAGGCAAGACCATTTTCACTTCCCTTCCATCTAGAGCTGCTAGACGGAACTTTAACAATGGCCCTGCAGACAATTCAGACTAACAATGTCCTACAACGTCATTTATGGGCTTATAAATGGTTTCATATGTTGTTGACTCACAAAGGGAACATTTTAGGGGGGTCCCCTTTGACTGTGCCATTTCATTTACTCTTATCTTATTTCAAAAGCTCCTAATCTCTGAAAAAGTCCTGGACTTTCTTAATGTTCTCATTTGCTAACATTTCAAATATCTGATATGCTGGCTGGACACAATTGTTGACAACAAATTGTTTAAATACCTCCAATACTACAGGAAAACTGTAACATGTTTGGCTGCTTCAACCACAACGTGTGATGATGACGACTTCACCTTGACATCCGCATGTACCGTATAGAAGAGCATGAGAAAATAACTACATACAGCACCCTCCACATTTATGAGTTGAAGTAAAGTTTAACTGTTATGACTGAGTATGAAAGATGAGCAAAAGTGTGAAAAAAATACCTTTTGGCGATTTCACAATAAAAACATAGAAGGAAAAAAGTTGGTGGATACAAAGCAGGACATTTTGAGAGCATTCCTCTTCTTTACCCAATATCACTGGATCATCAAGATCCCTTGATTGGTTCAGTAAACCTTTGTTGTGTTGACTTTTGATCATTTGGATCATATAATATTGCTTGAAAGTTCACGATCACACAAAGTTGAATATAAAATTTTTATTTTTCTAGGGATGAAAATAATTGCAACATTGTTATCTCCTCAGAATAAATTTGCTTTGGATTTTTAATTGAGATGAGAGACCAAGATAAAACACAAAAAGCATGTTTTTTTTTACTATGGGAGCCAATAAATGTGGAGGACACTGTACTTTCATTTCATTGGAGAATTTCCAGTACATAGCAGTTTCTTATAGTTAAAGCAGTTATTAAAAGTTTATTTCTTGTGCAACTTTTTTTACTGGTCAAAACATGACTCCACATTCCATACATCGATCTACATTTCTTGAATACAAGGATCAATTCATTTACTTGTTCCTGAGAGAACAAGCTTTGTGAGATTATCAGAAAATGAAACTGACAGTGCACACGCCCTACTGAGATACTATCTCTGTGGATCTTTGATAACGTGAAACATCTAATCTATGATAAATGATCTCTCGTTTTTTGCTCATATTCAGGATGATCTCTACGACCTATGGGCTTGTCTCAAACAGAAAACTATAAATGTTTCACACACAGACACACCTCTCCCTCCCTCTCTCTATCCCTATCCCCATCTCTCTCTCTCTCTCTCACGCACACACTCACACACATTGCGCTCTGAGGCCCATCTGCAGTGTGCCCGTACCCTGCTGGCCTGGCCTGACATGAGGGTCTGTCTGTGACACAGGGGGGAAACGGCAGGAATGCCCAGGTCAGCACTCACTGACCTGAGCCAAGGGAGTGGCATCAGCTGGGCTGAAGCACAACACATACCAACAGACACACACACACACGCACACACTCGCTGACACACATGCACACAATCACACATACGCACACACACACAGACAAAAAACATGCACACACACACAAACGCTTATACTTCTAAGGATACACAAATACACACGCGTGCTTACATCTACTCAGTAAGTGTGACAAAGTCTGAGTATGAGAAATCCAATAAATTCTCATAAAGAAAATCAGATAATGGCGAGGAGTTTGGGGGGCTTTCAAGGAGGGGTTTATCTGATGTCTCCAGCACATAAGGAATGCTTTGTTCCTCTTCTGCAGAAGGGCTGTGCACATCCAATGCAGGCTACAGACAAAAAACTCTTTTAATGTTTTATAATGTAGCACCATGGCAGATCAGCCCATGGTCTCTGCCACAGTTTTCAGGTCTATACACACACACACACACACACACACACAACAACAACAAGTGAGGTCAAGTGTGTTTGAACACATACGAAGGGTGTGTGTGTGTGTGTTGATCAAACAAGAACAACAAAGTCTGTCAAACATTCCACCCAGCTTGTTCAACCAGGTGACCTACATACTATGCCCTTGACAAGAAAAGTCACCGTTTAAAAAGAAATGTATCAATACAAACATAATATTGCATTATGTAAAAGGTCCAATTTATTTAAATGGTTATTTTAACATTAATTTAAATGGTCAAGCATTTAGCACTGTACGTTGTAGAAAATACAGTTTCATAGTTATTATTATAGTATTGCCTTATCACAAGAGTGACCCATTGTATTTGTTTAAGATCAAGTTCTGTTCTTTCTCTGTACTGGGCAGATGCAGACCGACAGATTCCATTCACGTTATCTTGTTTTCTAAAGGTGCATCAGACTCATTATTTTTTTTCAGGCTATGACTGAATACATGCCCTCTCAAGGCCATTCCACTTGCTTCCACAACAGAGAACATGCATTTCAGCGGGAGGTGTCCGTCGAGCAACACCACACACTAGAGAGGCCATCAGAGTCGCTGTCGGTGGGTTAAGGAGGTTGGGGACTTTGAGATTTGAGAAAACAAGCTGCCAGAGGCCGACCTCCCTGAATTACTCTTCTTGGCCTTTTCATTAAAAGGCGGCCGGCCATTCTGGCCTTCTGCAGAATCAGCCCATCTGTCTTCCCCGGGTTGATACCTTCATTACACCAAGAATGTGTTGCCTTGGCAACACATAACAGCAGAGGTAATTGGTGTGCCACTTGCTGTTGGGCCGGGTGCCGGGGCAGGGGCCGGGGGGGAGGATGCCGGTCAGAAGAGGCGGCCAGTGTCACGAACGAGCAGCTTTATACCACAGCCTGCCCCATTGATAATGAGGACACCCGGCGCAGAATTTAATGTGCACTGGCGCAAGATCAATGAGGTGTGTGATTCCATTTCCCCGGACTCAGACGCCCTCTATTACTGTGCCGTTCACAATGGCCACATCACCATAAGTGTGCACGTGTGACTGTGAGCAAAATTGCATTTCTGAAATTGCATTTTCTCAAAGTATCCACATGCCTATTGATGTATGGCATTGCATTGCAATTTCATGAACTTAACCAAATATGGACAAATGTAGCCATTTTGATGTTGATGTTATGATAAGAGTGTATTTCAAGGCGTAATTTTACCGCTACGCTGTTTCATTTCAGATGAATAAGAACAGACAGAAAATGAGGGAAAGAACTTTGGAAGAAGTTCTGGAAGAAGTTTAGAAGACAAATACTTTAACCAAATCACTGTGCAAACAAACAAATCAACAAACAAGTAAATAGCGCTACTTTTTGATGAATACCTACTTAGACTGCAAGAGTCCCTTAAGGACTCCTGCTTTGCTATGCACCGACTACTGTGTGCAGAGTCATTAGTGCATGGTCATTAGTTGCAGAATGAGAAAAGCAGAATGAATGAGAATTAAAATGGGGGGGGGGGGGGGGCAGACAAGGTCTTACACTGGACATTTTATAAATACAAAGGTCTATAGGGAGTGCCTCCCCAACACACTGACGGCTTTATAATGTTTGTTCAAGCCCTTTCCTGACCTCATAACTGAGCTGTGACGTAAGGGGCTTCTTCTTTTTTTCAGCTACAATTCTGCCTAAGCTATCCAGGCAACATCATTATTATTACACTTGGTGCGAAACCCTCCGAAATAACTCATCCAGTTTAACTAGTGTCATAAAGCTATAAGTGAAAACTCCTTTCATAAATCTAATTACAAACGGACTGAAGTGGCACGGAAAGTTCTTTGTGTAGGGTCTGGGTTTTTAGGAGCGTTTGATTGACAGGGCTATGAATACGTAATGCTCTGGGTGTTTGCCGAGGCCATGATGAGAAGTGTGGTCCACCAGCTGTGCGGCTCTGTGGAGTTCTGGCCCCGATTCCTCACGTTTCTCACTCTCCCCTCTCGCTCGCTCTCCACGGCCCAGCCCGCACCGCACAGCACCGCTCGATGCTCACCACACCACGAGTCGGGGAAATATGATCGGCGAACAGAAAACGGCTGACCTCCCCGTCTGTATGGATTATCCATGCAAAAACAAAACAAAAAACAGAACAAAACCATTCCTTGGAATTGTAACTTTATATCGGCCTGGACTCTCTCATTCACAGAGTCAGAGTTTTAGGTTCAAAAGTGAGTTGAGTGAGCATTACGAATCTCCAGTTGAATCCCCTTGTTTGTCATTGTGAAATAATGGTGGGAGAACTTGCCAGTTTTCAGTTGAAAAGTAATTCCTTAGTTTAGAAGATCTGCGGCCATTTTTTTTTGTGACCACCACTGTGTTTCTTCGAGTTCGCTGGACAGAGATAAAGGTATGTTTGTCTATTTGAACGTCTTCAGCACATGAGCAGCACAAATCCAATTAGAGATGCAATTCACAAAAGAACCCCGGCCCACCTCCACGAACACCAAGACGGAATTATGAGAGGAATCCCTGACCGTTAGCCCCTTTGCGTAGAAAAGGAGACAGACTCTAAAACCTGGGAGGGTCATCTAAAGAGAAACATATGGGTACGAGATTAGATTAGGTGGTTACCAAGCACCCTGCGGCGTTACCACCAAACACTCTGCTTTACAGTGAACGACATGTCTCCAGGACCATACAGTGGAGTGGAGTGGAGGCTTGTGTCATTATCGCTCGTCACGGATAAAATCAATCTCCTGCCTGTCTCCTGGGGAAGGAATGTCACTAGGGAAACTATAGGAATGCTGGAGGAATTTTCAATGAACGACTCTCCAGAAATTCAGAGACAGAGACATCAGACACACACACACACACACAAAGGAGAGAGAGAGAGAGAGAGAGAGAGAGAGAGAGAGAGAGAGAGAGAGAGAGAGAGAGCATGCACCCCAGCTCTTCAGGGTTGTTTGAAGCTTATGAGATATACTGAGAGGCATTTCATAACAAAGATATTAAGTGGTCAGGTACAAAATGCCATGACTGAATTGTATGGGCTAAAAAGGTAAACTAACTGGTGAAATGGACTAAAATTTAAACAAACTGCCATGTGCTGTTTGTGTATTTTGGGTCTCTCTGATGCAAGACACCTTGACAGAAAGAATGATGACACTCCAGGCAGAACACACTTTGGATTTTTCAATTTCACTCTGCAATCAGTGCATGCACTGTCCAGCTTCTCCGCACAACCAGTCAACCTCACAGAGATTCCACTACTAACCAGGAAGGAGACAATCGCCTGCTTTTTCCTGGTGGTCTTTTGACTAAAGGGTCAAACTTAACAGATTTTAGGCCAGCAATCCAATTAGCCAATAAACCCTCTCAAACTGGACAGGCATGTTTTAGCGGATGTACTCCAGGCACAGTCTGGATTGTGTAAGGATTTTACGCTGGTCTGAAAAACTGATTGCACTGGACTAGCGAGCCAATCCTTTTACTCGTTGCAGGGGGAAAAAGTTCAAGTCAGATGCTGCATGTCAAGTAAAAGTGACTCCATACATCAATTGCTAAACAAAACACAACGCTAAAGCCTTCTGTCATCACAGAATCAGCAGTGGAATCTTGCAGCTAAAAGGTTTCTACAAACGTGTAAAGATTTAAACCAGATGAGATAAGAAAAAGTTATGACACAATATCTTTGGTCATTATGCAGGTAAAACTACGCTTCACTCTAAAATGAACTAGGTGTTTTGTCCATATCATAATTACAACTCATGTAATTATCTACTGATTTATCCATGAGAAATGGTTGATTCAGAAATGATTTTAAGTCACCCTTCTCATAGCTTTAATGACTCAAAATGGGCGTGGAAATACTTGTGCAACAGCTGAGTTAATTCTCAAGTTATCCAGGGTGTGACTAATAACAAATTCAAGATGTTTGGGCAAGCCCTTCAAAGGAGGCTTAACTCTTCACATGTTAATATGATAATTAATGCATGCACACCTTTTCAAAACCAGATAATGGAATCATTATTTGAATATCCAGGAGCAAGTCATTCCTAAATGAACTTACCCAGGCTCTTCAGGATGTTTCTACTACACCACACCCTGTGTTAACTTGGTTAAAATGCAATGTCCTTGTGTGTACTTTTAATACAGCATAGGCCTATCCAATAGCCAAGCTGCATTGTCAACAAAGAGGTTATATCACTCATAGAAATGACATAATAACATCACAGCTCCAATGGCTATGGGCCTCCATGCATCGCCATTGTTAAGCTGTCCCCTTGGGCGTGCTCTACAGTGCTGAACACTGTCTCCCATCCACACAGAACTTCACTCAATTAAAGGATATTCACTGTGATGTGGTTACATCAGCGAACTGCCTGCAAGGCCACTTTCCAGATTCACTACAGCCCATTTACAGAGATAAGTGGGCAACTGTTTGCTTTATTGGTATTAAGTGCATATCCCCAACCCCTGGGTTGGGCCCGGTGTTGTAACAAGTTGTAATTTTCTCAGTCGAGTTCAGCCAGTCATAAAGGTAGCACTGTAGATGGGTAGCCTATAGGCCCCCACCCCCCCACCCCCTCTCTCTCCTTCTTCCTCCTCCTCTTCCTCTTCAAAGGAGAAAACATATGGGCCTCTTCAGAACAGGAAAGGAGCCTGACTTCCGATAGTTAACTATAGCCTGATCAGAGGGTGGGAGGACAGCAGACCCATTGAGAATCCTGCCCCGTGTGGCATTACGCGGTGGACTAGTGTAATGAAACCAGCTCTATACTGCCCCAGTTTCTTCTGCCAGAAGCCAAGTCCAAGCCAGTCATTCATACCAATATCCAAGAGTGGCCACTCCTTGTCTTTTCTTTGTGATATTCCAACTTGGCCAAGGACGATTAACTTATTCCACCACGTTTCACATGGAGCTTGCTCTCATTGAAGACAGTGTGTGCAAGTCTGTGTGGGTGAGTGGGTGTAACTTAGACGGCGAGAAAATTAAACCCTAAATCAGTTCAGCTGTCCAGCGGGATTCACGCAACAGAGGTGCGATTTATCCAACATAAGCCTGTTTTTTTTTTCCCTTTTCATTATTATTTTGTTCTCTCCTTGACAAAATAATACCGGCTCACCTGCTAGGAGGGAGCAGACAAGACACTGAGCCATTAGGGCCTGAGTTTACCCAGAGGTAACAGCCCATGCAGCTGAACTGGTTAGTCATCAAACAGCACAGAGCAGAGTTTGCACAGCTCATCTTTAAAGGTCCAGCCTCCAACCAAGAACAGGTGTGTCACAAAGTGTGAGAACCAGGCACAAGAATTAGGCCTACAATAGGGGAAATAACAATAGACCATGTATTGTCCACCACACTTTCCACTTAAGTTCTGTGCAAGTTGGATAAGTAAGGTGTGACAGTGTAATTACATAGGCTATAAAAAGCAAAAGAAGAAAAATAAACAAAGAAGTCAGCTTGCAAACCTTAATCCTCCGGTAGAACAATACAATACACACCAAAAAGGTTAATGCATCATTGAAAACCGTGCTCTTTAGGTGCACCTGATGGTGAACTCATAGCAGGTAGAGGAGGGCCGTGTGTGTCACCAATCTATAGTTTTAGTGATCCACCATGTTTTGTGCCACATATCAGTTAGTACATTGACATCCTCAAACCATACTTGGCATCATCACACTTCCAGCATCACCAACTGAGCCACAAGACCGATAAGACCGAGTCATCATGACCGGTGGAAGACATCATGCCATTGGCCAGTGCTATGCATTACCCTCGGCTAATATGTTCGTCTATGGTGCAGAATTTGATATGGGATGCCTGAGTACCACATCAGCAGTAGAGGTTGGATAGAAAAAAGAAGCAGGCATAGGGAAAGGGAAAAAAGATGAGCCCAGCAAGGAGATGAACACTCAGGCTGCCTTTTATTATGTAATGACCATGGCTGAATATTTCCTCCTGCCAAGCATCTAACCTATCAGCACGCTGAAATAGTGTAATGTAGCCCAATGTCACAACAGCCAACAGGTTTTGACATGAACATAACATTTCCTGATGAAGAATTTCTCACGTGACAATAATCCTAATGTCCTTGGTACAGGTTGACGTAGGTTATAACATCATTGTAATGGTTATCATAAAGACTATAGGCCTAGTCTAAATTCACATAGGCTACATCTCAAGTAGGTAGGGTGGGGTAGGCTATGCTTGAGAGTCGGGACTCAGCATTTGCCATTCAACAGGGTAACAATTTACCCCTCTTGACAATTCTAGACAATCCGTTTTGAACACTATGCTCGAAATATCAGACACAAATAGCATACCTTCGCAGAGTCGGCACCAACCTGACATGTTTCTAATCTGTTTTCACAAAAAGTCAATTCATCTGCAGTGAGTAGGCTATAATACCGACTGAATTGTCGGCACCGTAGCCTAAAGCGGGCAAGCTACCAAAACAATTGAGAATCAGTTACTTATCGCCGAATATCGTCACTTAAGACGAATACTTCTTTAGCATCTGAGAATGCATTGTAATGCTACATTGCCTGTCTTTATAGGCAATATATTTATTCACCGCATCGATCAGACTACACAACTCAGTCCCTGAAAGTGTTTGGGAAATTATAAGCCACCAATGAAATGACAGTAACAATGGACAACGTATAGCTTCTCTCCCTGTGGTAACTTAATATCAATCAAGCGAACAAATTATACATATTTCCCAGGTAGGCTACCTACCTAGTGATGAAAACGAACCTGTTAATTATACAGAGGTTTACAACACAACCTTACCGATTAAGGCGACGCACTGCCGCTAATATCCCGATGCAGTCCCTCAGTCAAATGCGGGAAATGGTCTTTTCACCTGTGCTACTGGGCGGCCTCTCCGGGATCGTGCAGTGATTTCTCTCCCTAAACGTTGAATACAGCACCGACCGTGTAGTCTACCGGCTGAGGGGGAAAATACTGCAGGTGATCCGCAGACACCTTTCAAAGCACTGAGGAAGTCGTTCGAGCTCAGGCTTTTCAATAAATGAAGTCAGCTGCTATTAGACAGAGGACCTCCAAAACACTCCCACCAAGACAGAGAATGTCTTTGAAAATACTTTGGGGAAACAGCGCCACTCAGCGACAGATGCAACGATCCTTTGTGAACAATGGTCCTACATCCTGCATCATCCGTCTGGGAGATGGTTGTTGTAGACACGTCTGATCATGCAAGAAATTCATTCCTTGTGGACAGGGATGTTTTCATTAAAATATTGCCTGATACAGTGTATTCGAGCGCACTCGAAATTTAAAATATGTCCCCAAAATCAAGTGCTATCGCAACTAAGCCTTCTTTCTGGGTTTAGGCCTGTCATAGACTGCAGACTAGGCCATATGCCTTCATCACTGCTGTTTAGACCTGTTGTGTTTTTGGTCATCTTGTCAGTTTTTTTGTTTTCATTATCATTATCATCATTTCCTGTATCCAACCTTTTGAGTCCTGTAGCATACCAGCTGTTTCTGTGTACTAGATATTTCTTTCATTTGGCATTTCTACCTGTCCTCAGGCCACCTGCAGAAACCAGCATGGTGCCTGACTGGATTGCCTACATGTAAACAAACAGCAGGGTGGGTCTATCTTATCAGCGTACCACTTCCTTACTCAAGACATGCACAAGGCAGATCCACAGTTGTTTAACTGGCCTGCTGCTGTAGGTCAATCAGTTATCAGCTACTGTCTGCGAGTTATTCTGCATGCACCATAAAAACATACAAGACTAGGATGGGTCCTGAGGTTCTGGATACAGTCTATATACCTTTTAAAGATCTACAAACAAAAATCTAGTTTAATTGTTAAATAATCTGGTGTATAAGAAGATTTAGCAATTGCAATACCAGTGCCAGAACAGTGTGAAAGGTTTAAATTAAGATTTCACATAGGCAGAGTTCTGCCCATCTAAAATAACAGCTGTTCTGTAAAAGTTATTTTAGCACAATACTGCCACCGTGTGGCATTTTGTTTGAGGCACACTATTTCTCCATAATACCATGATTAATGGGTTCATGTAAGGTTAGCTTCGAGGAAATTACTGTTTCTATAAACATGTACAAACCTGAAACATATTGGGACATACGGTATTGGGCTGTGTAAAATAGTCATGGTAGACTATCAGAAGTACATACCTACAGACCTAATGTTTCCTAACATAGTTATGGACAAAACCAGATTGCACCATTAAGAAACAAAAATTCAAAGCACTTACCCCAGCCAGGCTATTCATTAACAAGAGTGGAGTACAACTGACGACTTGATGTAGACCGTTATGCCGGCTAGCCTTTGTATACATACAAAGCACACTTTGCACACAGAGAGATAGCACTAGTTTGGTTATGGTTATGGTTATGGTTATTTAGCAGACGCCTTTGTCCAAAGCGACATACAAATAAATAGCAATACAAATTAAATAACAGTGAACAATTACAAAAAAGGGAGAATAGCAATATTATCAATACAACAATCATTTAAGCACTAATCTAATGAGAAATAAAACAATGAAATGACAAAAGCAATCAAATAAGTCACTCAGTTAATTATATAATAACAATAACTATAGCAAGGTATGGCTAAATTTAAGGACAATAGCAGAAGAAATGTAAAATTTTAACAATGGACAAATTATAACAAAACAAAACTATTATACAAACCATAACACATAACAAACACTCAAAAGACTAAGTGCATATTAAACAAATATGCCTTAAGACCCCTCTTAAAAGATCCAAAACTGTTGCTTGAACGGAGAGCACTGGGCAACTCATTCCACCAACACGGAACCACTGAAGAATAGGATCTACAGTTTGACCTAGCATGTATGGTTTGTCGACATAACAGACGCTCCTCAGAAGATCGCAATGGGCGGTTGGGAATGTATATCTTCATCAAAGAACTGAAGTAGCTAGGAGCAGATCCAGTCAGTGTCCTATGTATAGGCCAGAGTGAGAGATTTAAATTTAATTCTGGCTACTATAGGGAGCCAGTGGAGAGTAACTAGGAGAGGGGTTACATGTGTCCTCTTTGGCTGATTGAAGACCAGTCGTGCTGCAGCATTCTGAATCAACTGTAGTGGTCTTAATACGCAAGCAGGTAGGCCAGCTAACAGGGAATTACAGTAGTCCAGCTTGGAGATAACCATTGCCTGTACAAGAAGCTGAGTGGAATCTTGTGTCAGATAAGGTCTGATCTTCCTAATGTTGTACAGGGTATACCGACATGACTTTGCAATTGAGGCAACATGCTCAGAGAAAGTAAGTTGGTCATCAATTATGACACCCAAGTTACGTGCCGATCTAGTTGGAGTCAATGAGGATGAATCAAGCTGGATGTTCATCTGTTGGGGAATGGCTGTTTTTGCTGGAAGCACCAAGAGCTCAGTTTTTGAAAGATTAAGCTGAAGGTGCTGATCCTTCATCCAGATTGAAATATCCTTCAGGCATGCAGAGATCCGATGGGAAACACTAGAGTCCTCAGGTGGGAAGGATAGGAAAAGTTGAGTGTCGTCCGCATAGCAATGATATTGAAATCCATGAGAGCGAATAATCCCACCTAAAGAAGTGGTGTAAATAGAGAAGAGGAGGGGCCCTAATACTGATCCTTGAGGGACTCCTGTAGTGAGGTCATGAGACTTTGATATCTGTCCCTGCCAAGACACGCTAAAAGAACGCCCTTTAAGGTAAGATTTGAACCAGTCAAGAGCTTTCCCAGAAATTCCCAGTTCATATAGTGTAGAAAGGAGAATGTCATGGTTAACCGTATCAAAGGCTGCAGATAAATCTAACAGAATTAACACTGATGACTGAGCAGAGGACTTAGCTACTCTCAATGCTTCAGTCACAGATAGAAGAGCAGTTTCAGTAGAATGACCACTCTTGAAACCAGACTGCATAGGGTCTAGTAGGTTATTCTGATAGAGGAAGTCACACATTTGCTTGAAGACCACTTTCTCCAAAACCTTTGACAAGAAAGGAAGAAGGGAGACAGGTCTGTAGTTCTTCACATCAGTTGAATTAAGTGTACTTTTCTTCAGCAAAGGTGTAATTCTTGCCTGTTTAAAAGAAGAAGGAACTATTCCAGAACTGAGTGAAGTATTAAATACATGTGTGACTGCCGGTATAATAGCGGGTGCTATAGACTGTTTGGGAAGGAAAGCAAGAGAGAATGCAAGAAATCAATTCATCTTACACCATTAGATTTATTCAGCATAACAACAAACACAAAAAATATCTACAGCAAGGGTCCCATAGAGGTTTCTGAGCAAAGTTCAAGCTTTGTGTTTAATCAATAAGATCAGCGTTCAGCAGGCGTGGATGAGTCACTGTGTATATATTATTGCAAATCTTCAATAACCAATACAAAATGCTCCACCTTAAAACTTTGCCATCAGAAATAATTCTTCTGTTTCTCCACTTTCAAAATGGAGGAACTTGCTTGTGAGAAGTGGAAATTCATGAAATGGCACGCTTGCAAAACTGCAGTTTTTGAGAAATTAGGGACAGTCCAAACATTGATCACGACTTCTTCCTTGGTGTATCGCAGTATGGGACATTTTCTAATAGCAGCTCCTCTCTAGGCCGTAGTACTGTGGGACAACATAAAAGTACATTTATATTGTAAAATGTGGCATATTTGGATCAACCATCAACTGGAAAAGAAAATCTATGTTGACTTACCCAGCTGTTTTTCTGCAACATGCTCCATTTGTAAAACACTTTGTCGGAGTACTATCTCAACATCTGAAGCCATTTTGACCATCTTGAAAAAAAATAACAAAAGGGTTTACTGAAGCCATTTATTATGTTTATATTAATGGTTCTTAGGGGACACATTTGTCCAAAGTGGCTTTCAATGAAATCGAAAATAAATTAGCAGTTTAAAATAAAAAGTCATATAACCTAAATAAAAATATATATAAAGTAATAGATTAAATACAATTTAACAGAATAATAACAAAATGATAAACATACAGTAAACAAACCATAGCCCCAGAGAGGGTTAAAGCGGATAGTAATGAAGGGTCTTTGGTAGCCCTGTACCCACCCCTTATTAAGGATTGTATTATTTGATTAATGATTGAGAATCAATTATGAAACCTGCGTCACAATCACAGTAGACTAAATCAACATAATCCATACATTACAGACTATCCTACTATGCAGAAGTATACCTAGAATATCTGGTGATGAAGTGTATCCTTCTTAAATCATACCTTTTGAAGATTTTCTGCAGATGTTTCATGCATATTTTTCCTGAACTCATCATTTATCTTCTGTTTTGCAGCTTTCATGAGACAGAACAGTGAAAAGTTAATTACGGTACACAATAACCAAACAAGCATATGAGGGAATCACACAGACTGAATTGGTCTAGTGCCTTTTTAACTATGCATTGCAGCATAATGTTTTTTCAGTAAGGTAGCATCTAGCAATTGCCCTCACCTGCCAATGCCCTATCATCATCCTTAAATACTTTCATTCTTGTTCTATGAAGAGCTTTAAAAAGGCGGAGAACCTAAATCAAAGGAGACATAAAGACAGCGGAATTTCGTACATGTCACTGATTTCTGACACGAAAAATTGTTGTATTACAGATATTTGGGGTAAGACATAATACAGATAGCTGGCATCAATACCATCTTGAGCGTAATATCTGCTCTAAATGAATAATTCCATTCACAATTCAAAAATGAATGTAAACAAAACATATCCAAAGACACTAAACTACAACAACGCAACTTGTACAGTAAAAAAGAGGTGGCAAAACCCCAAAATGTAACAATTTGCTACTAACCTTCAAACGTGAATCCATTTTGACTTAGTGACGTATTTCCGCTACGTCAGAGAGGAAATGATTTTAAGATCCCTCCTCTTCCTGTTCCTCTCCCCTAAAAATGAAATGTCTTCAATATAAGTATTAAGTGCATTGTTTATTTTTTTTATTTACAAGTATTTGAACTGAACATAGTATGCCATAAATCGTTGGTTTTCTGAAATAAATTCATGGGAAACTATCGTTCCGCTGAAAATTTGATTGACAGAATGGCAAGCAAATTGCTGTTCAGGTTTTTCTTTTCATTGGCCAGTAGAATTTGGTTTTGGTTTTGATATATACCGACGTGCCTTAGGTTATGGGATGTATTCCTTCTTGTACCATGGCTGATGAAATAGCAAGGGCTCAAACAGCCCAAGCTGGGGGCGACACTATATTTGGGAAAATCATTCGTAAAGAGATTCCTGCCAATATACTGTTTGAGGATGACAAGGTGTGCATTCTTCGCCTGTGGCGAGCAGCTAGTTGCATGCGTTCTTCTAAGGTTTTTGCTACTATTGCTTGCTAGCTAGCCTCTACCCAAAACTCAAATGCTGCAGTGAAGTTATTTCCGTGCTGTTTAGCTAACGGCGACAAGTTAGCTTGCTAGAATGGCCATTCCATTTGAAATTGCTTTGCTCCAGATTGCAACAGCTAACACATATTATTGTAAAATACATGCAGAAAAATCGAACACAACGATTGCCGGTTACATATGGTCGTAGTTCTGATGTCTCAAGACCGTGGCGGATCACATTACCGACAGGCTAGCGCGTGTCTTTACCTTTGGAAGCATTGTTGATCGAGATGGAGTATCTTTAATACGTGATCATTGCCCGTTAATGTTCATTGTGGCACATTATCTAGTTGAACACCAATGTTCTGTCAAATCACTGTATGATAGGTGATAGGCTAGCCTACTGTAAGTTGCAAATATGCCGTGATGGAACCTCAAGGCTAACTTGAACATTGGACTTTAGCTTGATCTTTTACTGTCTATGGATTTATAATCTGCGTTGCATAGTCATGTTTCCTCTCCTCGTTGCAGTGCATAGCCTTCCATGACGTTGCCCCTCAGGCTCCCACTCACTTTCTGGTGGTCCCGAGGAAAGCCATCGCTCAAATCTCAAAAGCAGAGGATGCTGATGCTGCAGTGAGTATGACAGGCCAACTTATTTAATGCATATTGCATGTTAATAAAAGTAAACAAAGGAAAAAACAGTGTGTTCTGTCTTAATTAAATATGTGAGTTGTATGACTCATCATGAGCTTGCACGTGGCCTTTTATTACAGGTGACCGCTGTTATGGTACTATTAGGGCGTTTTTCGAAGAAAGCGGTCCCGTAGCCTATTTGAACCTTAGTGCTATCTCGCGAACCAGTTCGCATTTCCTCCAGTTTTGAATCTGATCGAACCAAGGGTGTGGCATCATCAATAGATGTTGCATCCAAAACAAATAAGATGGATCAACGGGAGAATGATTATTATGAACACATGTAGGCTATCTAAATGTTGGTTGGCGCACGGGAACACAACCGGTTCTCTGTTGGTGGGAAAAGGCTATCGGAGAGTTTTATAGGAAGTCAGGAACACATCCTGAGCTGAGAAATGCAGTAGACCTATCAAAACAACAGATGGTGCTGTTGTCTGTATATATTTTTTCCCAGCCAGAGGCAGAGCAGGTACATTGTAGGCCCTCAAATATTTCAGGACACATGGCATAGTATGCCAAGATCCCTCAGGCCTTTCACTTGGGGACTGTCACTTGTCTGGACATCAGATACGTAATAAAACAGGCCAGATATTTCTTTGCTGTTTGAGTGATTTTTTTCCCCTTCCAATCTTGCTTGTGATCTTTTTCAGCTGCTGGGTCACTTGATGATCGTGGCCAAGAACTGCGCCGAAAAGCTGGGACTGGCCAAAGGCTACCGGCTGGTGCTGAACGAGGGGCCCGACGGCGGCCAGTCTGTGTACCACGTCCACATCCACGTCATGGGCGGCCGCCAGATGGGCTGGCCTCCAGGCTAAGCCATGCCAAGCAGAGCCGCCTGTGGACACCACTGCCCTTCTACCCTCCCCGATTTTTCTGTCCGTGATTTCGCCGCACATGTCCAGTATCAGTATCAGTATCCACGTCAGACGTGTTTGTGTTGGTCGTCGTTTCATCATGTCTGACTGAGTTTACGGCCATCAAGACAAATAAAAGCACTAGGTTTCAAACTAAACGATCGTGTTTTCTCTTTTATTTGCCATAATCTGTTTACATTATTTGCTTTGGACAATACACATTATGTTGCCACAAAAAGTAGCCTGTCCCGTACAGCACTAGGCATCCAATAGCTTATACAATCTTAACACAACACATACACATATATCTCACATAAAAAAAAAAATCCAAGAAATTCCAAAAGCATGTGAACTAAAGTGATTACTCGTATTGACTGACCATGTGATGCATTGACCATGATAAAGTGCTATGGTTGAGTGTGTGCAATGGTAGAGCAAAAGTGAACAGTGCAATAACTTTGCTTATTAAATATTAACTATGACTATGGAAAGACAAGAATGTAAACATAATATAATTGCTTAACGAACAAGGAGAGGAATACACTTTGTGTAGAAAAGTGCTCTGAAAATAAAGATTATTATTATTATTATTATTATTACTTTAAGAACAATATATGATAAAGATAATAGAGAATAAGTTATAAGATGTAGATGTTATGACCACAGTCCAAATTGCATATAGGGCTAATATAGCCTGTTAAACAGTCAGGTGGACAGCAGACAAAGTGATGTGATGGTAGGGGCTGAGAGAGACAGGCTCATGCTGAAAAGTCCACTTCTCCCCTCCACCTTTGTGTGACATTGCAAAGTTGGATGGCTCTGGGGATAAATGACCTCCTCAACCTGTCTGTTGAGCATGACAGTGACAGAAGTCCGCCACCGGACACGCTCTGTTTATTGAGCCTGCTGTGTGTAGTGGGTGGCGGTCATTGTCCATGATTGCCAGCATCCTGCTCGTGGGGGTTCTCTGCAGTTGTTGTGAGTGACTCCAGCTCAATGCCAACAACTGAGCCAACTTTCCTTACCAGGCTGTTCAGTCGCCCAGTGTCAGTCTTCTTAACTCTGCCTCCACAGCACACCACAGCATAAAAGAGGACACCAAAATGACAGACTGATAAAAATATTCAGCCTCCTCAGGAAGTAAAGCCAGCTCTACCCTTTCCGATACACTGCACCTGTGTTGGCTGACCAGTCCAGTTTATTGTCCATGTATGTACTTATATGTGCTGACCACCTCCACATCGACCCCTTCAGTGGCAGCATAGGTGGCTTAGATCTCCTGAAATCCACCACCATTTCCTTGGTCCAGCTGCAGATGGGTGAGCCTGCACCATTACACAGTCATCCACCAGATGCCTGAACTCATCCTCCTGTCCATCCCTGATACACAACACAATTGCAGCCTTCAGTCTGATGAACTGTAGTCTGTGATCCAGGATACCAGGTGAGTATCAACCCAATCTGCACAAGCTTGTCTGTCAATCTGAATGGTGTTAAAGGCGCCGGAGAAATCAAAGAACATGATTCGTTCTCACAACACTTTTTTGCACTCTGTGCAGTAGGTATATGATGGCATCCTCCACCCCCCACCGAACGACCGGCCTAAACCCATATAGCTCACTGGGGTGTGGTTTCTTTGCCATTGGTATGAGACATAATGTCTTCCACAGTGCTGGTGCCTTCTCCAGTTGGAGACTCAGGTTGAAGACTGAAGGCTGCAGAGGCTATACCCCAGGTCCACAGCACAGGCTTTGAGCAGTAGACCTGCATGTTTTCCCTGACAGCATTTGGCTGGCATCGGGGAAATGCTCTGTTTATTCAATCTATGTAGTGCACCGTGTGGATATACAGTAGCTGACATGGCACTGGAATCTGAAGTGAATGGTGCTGCAGAACAGAGCCTGACCCATGCTTCTCTGTGCTCTTGTCGGTGTGCGCCTGTGGTACTCACGAGGGGAATAATTATTCCAGCGCTCAAGAGTTGCAATCTCTGAGTCATCCTAGCTTTTAATTACACCCATGTCTGTTTCCATTGTTCTTTGGGAGGAGTGTGTGTGTGTGTGTGTGTGGGGGGGGGGGGTGGTATATTGAGTGCCCACATCACGTGAGCACATGCAGACACAGAGACATGAAAGGCTCAGAGTGGGATGAGCAAGGCCCCATCAGAAATGATGTAAGCTCCACTCTGCCGGTAAGTAAGAGTTTACAACCCGACTTGTATCTGGAGTGCAGGCCGATGGTTCAGACCATGTGTTGTAATGTCTTAATGTAGCTCTGATTTCATGTCGGAGAGATCAGCTTGCCTGACGACTTTCGGCTCTTTGGATTTAACAGTCTAAGACGGCTATGAGTTCATTTGTGTGTCCGTGTATTTCATCTGTTGCAAGACATCCACCAGATAAATAGTAAAATCTGGTTTGAATAAATATGCAACCAAAAAAGGGAGAAATAATCACTGACTATAAATAGCATATTGCAATATGCAGTTGGGCCACAAGGGGGATTGAAATGAACAAAAGCAGCAGTTGACACAATATGCTGCAAATAATCTTGCCTCAAAACAAAGGCTCCAGTGAAATAAGGATCCAGTACACAAGAGTATTAACATCAAGTGCTTTGCCCTGTCTAGCTCTTAATATGCTAATGTATCCAAGTTTGCATTTTTTTTTTTTTTTTTTTTTTACTGCCTGGTGTAAAAAGTCATTGGTATACATTTTTAATGTTACTGCTTCCAGTTTTACTGCACAGGTTGTTTGTGGGTGTAGGAGGTGTTATGGGCTTGCAGAAATTGATTGCCAGTTCGTGCCAAAAATGTGGTGCCTTAGGTGTGAAGTGGAGCTAAGCTGCCTGCACTGAATTCAATTATGAGTTCAAAATGAATAAAAAAGATTCTATGCTGAACAATGATTAAAATATTTCACTATGTTAAATAAGCAGTCTTCACATAATTTTGCAGACACAGAAGCACTCTTATTGAGATGTCAACTTGGCAGAATTCGGCAAGAAAAGACTGTCTGCAGAGTATTGCGTAACACAATTTGAGAACTTCAGTGCATCTTAAATCTCTTCACTTCTGCATTAATAGGTCACTTACAGAGGTTCATCTAACTTCACTGCCATGATTTTTTAAATACCTCAGTGTAATCTCTCTCAGTGAGTTCTGCCCATAATCAGTCTTGCTATGTCAGCTGTTGCTGTTCTTGTTCAGGCATGCTATTAATTCCTCCCAAACAGTGGCTATGACATTCTTTATGACCCACTTCATACTGCTACATACAGGTTTCATCAAATGTTCATCTCTAAACAGAAACATTATATGTTGTTAAATTGGGAAATCACTTAAAGTGTAACTGCACCCTAAAATATGTTTTTTTGAGCTGTTGATTGATTGAAATTACTCATAAGGGGTGACCTACACTATTAGGGTTAATATTGTCAAAAGTCCTGTTTCTCGACAAAAGTAAGTATCATTTTGTATGATTTTGTATTGGAGATATTGCTCTCCGCGCCTTCTACAGGTTGAAACATGCCATGGCATGTTGGTCCAAAATACTATTGGAATGCTGATGTTGTCCTGCACTTCTACGTCACCGGGTCGTTACAAATTAGGAATGAAACGCCCCAACACCTGCTGCCCTGATTAGCCTACCTGTGATAAGCCATGTCTGTAGCACTCATTCCCAGATTGACACGAAATCACCATGGTTGATTGGCTGCAGCAGGGCTGCACTCCCTTCCAAATTTCAGAACGTCCTGCCCATTTTGAAAGCCTTTTTCAGAAATGTGAAGTGGGTGGGAGTGGGAGTTATGGGTTGAAGTTACACTTTAGATCTCCCTTCAGATCAATAATCTCTGTATGTCTGTCTGTCTAACTATCATTAGATGCGATGTGATGCCTCTTCGTAAGCCTTCTCTTGTGTCAACTAGCACACAGTTCAGTTTCACAACTGGATGTGGCAATGACCCCCTCTGATTGACCCATTACAGAATCAGATACTATTTGAAGAGTTCAGATGCAAAAGCCTCTAAAGGCCTGCGCCACCAAAAAGGACATAACGATGACGAGTAAATACACTAAATACCACATTGTTCCTGGTCTGAAATGTCGATTTGTAGGTAAAACCTATAGGAGCTCATTTAAAAGAAAAGTGGTCAGACGGATTCTCTGAACCCTTCATTTCTGGAAGAGTTCAAACAGACAGCATTCTGTATGTTCGCTGTTGGCCGCTCTAACTGTCTGGCCAGGGGCCAAAAGGGGTTGGCTTCAAGTGCACATTAATATTTTTATAAAGAATAAATAATTAAGGTGACTTAATCTTCAATTGAAAAATAACATTATTATTTCATGAGACCACTTCTTGCAGCGTCTTGAGGCTCTCTTAAAAGAGGCACACAAACCACACACACACACATACACACACAGACACACAAACACACACACAGACACACAAACACACACACACACACACACACACACACACACACGCCTTTATCACCGGGGAGTGCTCTGAGGCTAGCCATCCCCTCACCATCCCTTTCACTGTCCAATGCAGAAGGAGATCATCCAGTGTTGTGATGAAACTTTAATTGGCTCCGATAAATGTTTAATGAAATGCTTGTCTTATGTCTGCATAGGCTCCACCAGTCTGCCTGCAGACATCCCACAGCGTTTTTGGTCAAGAGGTATAAGATATTTATCAAAAACATCAGAATTATTGCCAGTCTGATAAGAACATGCATGCACTATCCCCTTTCTTAGCTGTACATTTTATTTCACGAAATTTGGTAACGATTAAACTGTACTTAAAAGTGGTATTCTTGAGACAACATTTTTTCCCAGTGGTTAAACTTAAAAAAAAAGCATGACCACAGACCTTGGAATGTTGTCTTGGAGGCAAAAAGAGAAGGTGAATGAAGACGTGATTCAAAACTGCATTACAAGGCGAGGGAATACCTAGATAGCCCAGCAGCGAGTGCAATGCCAAGGCTGAATCAGAGTACAGAAGTTTTCCCCTGAGTGGCCACTGTTGAACTGTTGAGCTCCATTCATAGAGGCCTGTGGGCATGACTCCGGTGAGTCACATTCATAGCAATTAAGGGATGTGCCGCTATTGAAACATGCTATTTTGTAACTGCCATAACTAACACTATGGGTGCCTCTCAAACTCTCCATGCTCGGTCCTCCAGACTCGTTCCCACTGATCTATAACTAACACTGGCTAGACTATCCCATTGTTGCCGCCCCATCATTCTTTATCTAGATCAGTGAGGACGAGGACCGAGGAAAAGACCAAATGAGAGGCACCCTATGACCGAGGAAAAATACTAAATAAGAGGCACACTATGAATACAGTGCAGTAGAAAGTGTCCAAAAATACATGAACATACAATGGCTGGACTTCAAATTCCGTTTACATTTTATGTTGACAAAAGCAGCAACATACCATGATTATAGCAGTGGCAAAAGCAAGTCATTATTTACTATTCATGCATTCAGCTGCTGCTCTTTCAGAGGCCAATTACAGGGACGGTCCCCCTGAAGCAACTTGGGGATCAAGTGCCTCACTCAGAGGCACAATGGTGGCAACGAGGAATTGAACCCATAACTTTCTGGCTTTCACTTCAAAGATCACCGGACAAGGAATTGTTTTTTTGTCCGTTTTTGTCAGTTTGCCTGGTCTTAAATAACTAATTCGATCTGGATCTGTGATCTGGACATCATGCTGCACGTTTGGTATTGCAGGGCAGTGTTGCTTTATGATGATGTGAACCCTCCCGCATACACAGGGACAGTCTGATGGAGTGACTGCCATTCCCAGGGTCTGGAGGATGGAGCGTTTATGGGGTAATAAATTTACACAGGGGTGGGGGAGAGAGGAAAGAGTCGGACAAGGCAAGAGGATATCATTATTCCAATCAGCCTTCCTGCTGGTGCAGGCTGCTGTCCCTGGAGCTAATCAGCTTTGCTGTTGGTATTCCACAGGCATTTACGGGGCGGCTCTGGAAATAAATTGTGTGGCACTGATTCAGTTACACTGCCTCACGGTGGTGGCGGCGATGCTGTGTCGAGGGCTCCAGAGAAATGGGAGAATGAGATTAGTATGTGTGGGTCTGTGTGTGTGTATGTCTATGCATGCCTGTGTGTGTGTGTGCGTGTGTGTGCGTGTGCGTGCGTCCGTGTCTGTGAAAATCAAACTTCTGTAATCCCGTCCACTTCAAACACCCCAAAGGATATCTGTTGCATCATCTTCAAACTTGCTGTCAGATTGCAGCCCATTCCTGATGGAGACAGTTCAGTGAGCTCTCTCTATGCTTCTTGCTTTCAAACACCGCGTCAGATTGAAGACACGCTGATGGAGACGGCTCAGACAGCACTCTATTTGAGCTGCATACTTCAAAGCAACTCTAACAAAGAGTTACCATAACAAACCAACCATTCAATGACCCGACCAAACTTTGCATAAAAATGTGTGATACTTCTATTTCATAAGTGCTGTGGCACAGACTGAAATATTTTTTAAAGCATTACATTTGTTTGTACGTGGTCTTTCGCTCAGCATAAACCCTTTTGTCTGTGTTTGATGGGGTCCAGTCCATATATGGTGATGGTTTAAAGCACAGGTAATCCCATAAGAGAGAGGGAAGTAGGCCTGTGGGGCGCAATGCAATGCACATTAGTCCTGGCCACTCAGCACTGCTGCACTCAGACATCTAAATAAGATGTCACAAATAGTAAATGAGGAAATCGCCATCAATCACACGCACTGCTGTTTAAATTCCATCCCAATATTTATACTCCTGGAGGTAATCACATTTAACTGATTGAGTTCGGCCATATGTCCCCATGGCGAACAGTCAATCTTCACAATGGCGCCATTTCGTAACGCCGCGTGTCTGTGCGCGCGCGGGTCGGTGGCCCGAACACTCGATATTAGCCCGTCGAGCCCTCGTGATGGATGGGCCGGCGATGCTCGATTCATTTCGCCGTTTTGAAGTCGCGTGTCATTCGCAGTCCCTTTCCCCTCTGATTCACGCTCACCCACTGCATATAGACGCACTTGCTTCCTATACAGCTATATGAGGGGTCACTTCTCGTGCAGCTTCCACGTCAATGGATCTCTCATTGTTGGATCAAGGTCCCGTCCCAGTCACCAAAACCTGACCAGTTCCAGACTAATTTGCTTTGGTGCTCCATTTCATTTGGAGCTAGATTTAATGTTGTCCTCTTCATGTGGTGTTAAATTTAATGTTGGCATCTCTGTCCTCGAGCAATTCCTGACACAATGTTAAAGGTCACTAACACTATTAAGCGCCAAGGTGATGGAAATGACTTTCTGTAAAGGACAGCTTGTTAAGCAAATGTGCTTTAACATGGGGCACAAAATACTGTATCTCAAAGTTGTATCCAATTGGCTGTCGAAGTATAAAAGCTGCGACGCTTAACATTCTGGACTCTTTGGAAACAAAAAAGGAAAGTGAGGTAATTGTTACTGAAAACGAGAGCGCTGAGATCCTTCAGGCCATCGACTAAAAGCCTGACATACATAGATTAAAATGCTGTCAGTTAAACCCTGTAATCTTTCTTTATTACTGACACCTGTGTAGATTATGCTGAAGAATGTCACCATGCCAGCAAACTGAAGGGCCATAGATTGAGCAATTATAACAGCATGAGCTTGTGAGAGGAATCGAATTGAGCCATTATGGCCCCGAAATGCCAAATTCCATTTAGCATTTAAAGAGCTTAATTGATTGTACCTGATTGCTCAGAAAATGAAATTTAAAGCAAACAAAAAACATATTATATACCATTATCTTTGACAAGAGGCTACACTCATTCAGAGATGACAGACTTTTTAAATTCTTTTTTTGTCTGAAATGTTCTGTGGTGCGTTTTGGACTGCATGTCAGTAATTACTGGTGCACGCCATGCACTCCCCCCCCCCCCCCCCCCCCCCACTCTCTCTCTCTGTTGTTCACATGGCAGGAACAAAAGCCATTTGTCTTTGTTGTCACAATTTACTTTGCCTTTCCATGGCTCTGTCTTTTTTTCCAGAGATGATTGCATCTTGATTGCATTTGCATCCAGAAGGCTGTCCTCTGAGGACTGCCTTTGACACCATTTCCCTTTCTGGGGAAAGGATTTTTTGTGCATAATATATGAATCACCACATTTTGCCACCTCAGCCACCTGACCTTGACCGTGAACATACCCCTTTACTCACACAGATAAAGTGCTTTACAGGTGACCTCTAAATGTAACTGTACATGACTCATAATGCAACGCTTGCTCTTCTGAGGAGGGATATTTAACTGCTTCTCTTCACATTTTCCTGTAATTTCACATACTCTCGTCATGCCCTGGATTCCTTTCCTCTCTCTCTCTCTCTCTCTCTCTCTCTTTCTCTCTCTCTCTCCATTCTATCTTCTCTCGCTGCCACTCACTCTCTTCCTCACCTGTTCGCTATTATGTGATCCCTCTGGTGCATCGCTGAGATGTTCCTTTTTGCCTGTGCCTCTCTCTCTCTCTCTCTCTCTCTCTCTCTCTCTCTCTCTCTCTCTCTCTCCTGTGCCTTCAAATGCAAATTTCATCATCATAGACTTTCATTATGCTGCCCTGACATCTCCAACTCTCATTATTCATCCAGTCCATTCTCCCTCCCTCCTCTCCTCTCCTTTTCCTTCTTCCCCCTCTCCTCCATCTCTCCTGGCACACGGAGGATCTTCCCTTTCAGGCCGTATCTGCTCGCTGGCTCCACCAGCAGCAGACTTCAAGGCCCTCGGGCCCCGTACTGATTTCTGCTCACCCCTCTCATTAGCGGCGCCGATATTCGTCCAGTCGCATTTTCGCCGGAGCCCGCCTTTTTCTAAAAGTTTCTTTTCTTGTCCACTTGCCTTTGATCTTGGGGCTAAGTGCAAAAAAACTCTCTCACCCCTAATTCACAGATCAAAATTAAAATAAATTCCTTTTCAGAGACCACAGCGCTCTTTTCCCACTAGGTGACAAATGTGACCTTCTTTCGGCGTCCCCTGCTTTCTGAGGCGTCGCGAGACTCTTTATCTACGGGGCTCTGTGCCCTGTGGGTCTCCCTCATCGATTCTGTGCCATTTTGTCACCGCCATTTGCCAACTCCGTAAACTTGTCAAGTAATTTCGGGTCAACAGGGAACAGCCTTTGGGATAAAAGATGGGAAATGAGGCTTGGGTGAACTTTCGACCATTTACAACTTCAGACATCCATTCTTCAGAGATGAAATGTGTATACTGCGCAGTTATGTGAACTTACGGCAACAGTGGTGGAGACAGCGGGTAAAAGTTAGCAGCGGGTTTGATATTCGCTGGATATTCGTTTTTGAAAGACATTTTCTCATTCTGATTGCTGACATTTTCTCATTCTGATTGCTGTAGTAGTTGCCAATGGTAGTTTGCTACTTACTACAGGTAAAGTTTTGCTGATATCTGACATTATGGTGAAACAGTACACATTTAAAGTTTTATAATAGGCACCAAAAATTAGCAAAAATATATTTTCTCATTCTGTTTGCTGTAGTAGTTGCCAATGGTAGTCTGCTACTTACTACAGGTGAGGTTTTGCTGATATCTGACATTATGGTGACACAATACGCATTTAAATGTTTAAAATAAGCACCAAAAATCAATACATATATATTTTCTCATTCTGATTGCTGTAGTCGTTGCCAACGGTAGTCTGCTACTTACTACAGGTGAGGTTTTACTGATAACTGCCATTGTGGTGACACAGTACGCATTTAAATGTTTAAAATATGCACCAAAAATCAAGAAATATAAAAAATGCACCAAAAATCAATGAATATATATTTTCTCATTCTTATTGCTGTAGTAGTTGCCAATGGTAGTCTGCTACTTACTACAGGTGAGGTTTTGCTGATACCTGCCATTGTGGTGACACAGTACGCATTTAAATGTTTCAAATATGCACCAAAAATCAATAAATATATATTTTCTCATTCTGATTGCTGTAGTAGTTGCCAATGGTAGTCTGCTACTTACTACAGGTAAAGTTTTGCTGATATCTGACATTATGGTGAAACAGTACACATTTAAAGTTTTATAATAGGCACCAAAAATTTGCAAAAATATATTTTCTCATTCTGATTGCTGTAGTAGTTGCCATTGGTAGTCTGCTACTTACCACAGGTCAAGTTTTGATGATATCTGACATTATGGTGAAACAGTATGCATTTAAATGATTAAAATATTCATCATAAATCAACAAAAAGCTATTTTCCCATTCTGATTGCTGTAGTAGTTGCCAGTGGTAGTCTGCTACTTACTACAGGTCAAGTTTTGCTGATATCTGACATTATGCTGAAACAGTACGCATTTAAATGTTTAAAATATGCACCAAAAATCAATAAATATATATTGTCTCTTTCTGATTGCTGTAGTAGTTGCCAGTGGTAAGCTGCTATTTAACTAAATTGCATATTCATCGTCTGTTTGCTGTAGTTGGCCTGTGGCCAATGGTAGGCTTCTACTTAGGGAGACTTTCAATGAAACAGGGTAAGAACAATTCTGAAAAACACACTAATGGCATTGTCAACAAGTCATTTTTTATTACAGAATATTAAGGCGAGACACTACAGGTGAATAGGGGAAAATTTTAAACTTAAAGATATCTTCATGAAACTTTACCAGTTGAATACTCACATAAATAGGAGAAAAAAATGTATTGCAAGTTTTCTTTAATTTAATGTTTAAATATGCTAATTAGGCTATATCTCATTAAATATGCGCTAATTTGCATATATTTTGATGCGAAGGATCTGACCATTGGAAAAAGCCAGGTTGAAAATTATTTTTTTGTTGTGTTAATATATAAAATAAAAAAACATTTACAGAGGGGATTATGAATATCTTCTTTTGTTTTCCAGAAAATCAGAAAATACTGCCAATTGGCTTAAAAAGTGGATTTTCGCCCTATTTTTAGGCATAAAAAGTCATGTAAATCATGCCAAGAATACTATATCAACAAATCCCTCTGTAAATATCTTCCAAATATAGTTAGGAATAAGACTGGAAAGTTTGGTGTATGTAGGTGCTGCAGAAGTGGAGATCCTTTGCATGGCGTGTGGGGAAAAACTTGTTTTGAGAAAACAGCCTTGAAACACAGCCAATGAAATGCGTTCTCAGCTTAGACTCGTCTTTGAACTTTCGCGATTGGTTGCTAATACAAAGGAAATGCCCATATTTGGATTGCATAGCGTCATGCAGGAGAAATAGGGCTTTCAAACGAAGTCACACACGATATGATTTGGATCACGTTCGCGGGAGTACATGACACTTTAGCATGGGAACTTTTGAGAAAATGTGGAGAAATACATAGGCGCGAGCACACAAAAGTTCGTGAAATAAACACCTAAATGTGCAAATCGGACTTTGTTGTTGTAGTAGGGTGGTAGAATACATGCTAAGGTAGCAAACTAGCACAAAATCTCGAAATTGACTGATGCTAAAAAATCCAATGTTTTCACCTGCCGTGTCTCGCCTTAAAGAAGGATGATATCTATAATAACAAGAGACACTTAAATAAAGATATACATAAAGTAATAAACAGTGACACTTAAATGAAAAATATTAATACCATAATAATAAATAAGATGCAGAATTCACAATTCATGCATAGAGACGGATAGCAGTCTACCATTGGCACCTACTACAGCAATTCGAATGAGAAAATATATATTAATTGATTTTTGGTGTATATCTTAAACATTTGGTAACACTTTATTTTAATGTTGAAGTGTAATTAGGTACAGTGGTACAACCTGTATAATACACTGTCAGGTACTATCACTCTATCATTAAGTATTTGTGGGTTCCTACATATAGTTGTTACATTGTAATACTGAGTGCTTTTACAAAACTTTACCAATTTGTCTACATTTCATCAGAGGCAAAGGGCTGACCTGAGACCTGCTGGATGGGGTAAATCTGGTGATGATAGATTTGATATACAAACAATTTTTAGCTCCAGTCAAGGCCTCATTGTCTTCAGTGTACATGTAACAACTGTGCTGCTACAACCTTGTTACGGGTTTATGCCACTGTATCAAAGAGTAATACTGTAAGAGTGTACCAACACAGTTGATACATGTGCTGCGTAGGGTAATTGCAGACATGTTCCAAGACATCAAAGACACAACATACATGTCATATGTGCGTGAACGTTATTAACTGGTACACTTAACAGGTTTATACCATCAAAGAGTTACAAACGTGCAGCAGCGCAGCTGTTACATGCAACTGTGTTGGTACACGTATTACTCTTTGATAGTAGTAGTAAGTAGCAGACTACAGCAATCAGAATGAGAAAATAGCTTTCTGTTGATTTTTGGTGCTTACCTGTAGTAAGTAGCAGGCTGCCATTGGCAACTACTACAGCAATCAGAATGAGAAAATAGCCTTTTGTTGATTTATGGTGAATATTTTAAACATTTAAATGCATACTGTGTCACCACAATGGCAGGTATCAGCAAAACCTCACCTGTAGTAAGTAGCAGACTACCAATGGCAACTACTACAGCAATTAGAATGAGCAAATATATTTTCATTGATTTTTGGTGCATATTTGAAACATTTAAATGCGTACTGTGTCACCACAATGGCAGGTATCAGCAAAACCTCACCTGTAGTAAGTAGCAGACTACCATTGGCAACTACTACAGCAATCAGAATGAGAACATATATTTTTGCAAATTTTTGGTGCCTATTATAAAACTTTAAATGTGTACTGTTTCACCACAATGGCAGGTATCAGCAAAACCTCACCTGTAGTAAGTAGCAGACTACCATTGGCAACTACTACAGCAATCAGAATGAGAAAATATATTTTTGCAAATTTTTGGTGCCTATTATAAAACTTTAAATGTGTACTGTTTCACCATAATGTCAGATATCAGCAAAACTTTACCTGTAGTAGCAGACTACCATTGGCAACTACTACAGCAATCAGAATGAGAAATATATATTTATTGATTTTTGGTGCATATTTTAAACGTTTAAATGCGTACTATTTCACCATAATGTCAGATATCAGCAAAACTTGACCTGTAGTAAGTAGCAGACTACCACTGGCAACTACTACAGCAATCAGAATGGGAAAATAGCTTTTTGTTGATTTATGATGAATATTTTAATCATTTAAATGCATACTGTTCACCATAATGTCAGATATCATCAAAACTTGACCTGTAGTAAGTAGCAGACTACCAATGGCAACTACTACAGCAATCAGAATGAGAAAATATATATTTATTGATTTTTGGTGCATATTTTAAACCTTTAAATGCGTACTGTTTCACCATAATGTCAGATATCAGCAAAACTTGACCTGTAGTAAGTAGCAGACTACCACTGGCAACTACTACAGCAATCGGAATGGGAAAATAGCTTTTTGTTGATTTATGATGAATATTTTAATCATTTAAATACATACTGTTTCACCATAATGTCAGATATCATCAAAACTTGACCTGTAGTAAGTAGCAGACTACCAATGGCAACTACTACAGCAATCAGAATGAGAAAATATATATATTTATTGATTTTTGGTGCATATTTTAAACATTTAAATGCGTACTGTGTCACCACAATGGCAGATATCAGCAAAACCTCACCTGTAGTAAGTAGCAGACTACCATTGGCAACTACTACAGCAATCAGAATGAGAAAATGTCAGCAATCAGAATGAGAAAATGTCTTTCAAAAACGAATATCCAGCGAATATTAAACCCACTGCTAACTTTTACCCGCTGGTGGAGACAGTTTACAAGCGAACCAGCGAAGCCCTCTAAACATGATGATGGCACTCTTTATTCCATGATCAAATCTATGTGGATCAATAACCTATTTACCATCTAATCTCTAAAACCAGTGGCGTGAAGGTGTATGCCACATGGTCCAAGAGCTCCAGAATATAGCACGCGTGTCCAAGTGGAGTGCCAGTAAATCTTTGCTCTTGCTGAAGTCCTTTTGAAGAAATCGGGGCACTCGAGTGCACCAACATCAACCTGCATGTCAGTACATCGGGGGGAAATGAGTAAATTAAATCAAGGAGGATGGCGCTCGGAAGCAAAATAGCCTTTGCTGCTAATTACATTTGGGGTCAGTGCAGACAGCGGAAGAGTGCATTGCCACTGAATCAATGTTATTTAAAGGGACTTCGCCCATCAGACAAACACGCCCTACTCTACTGTTACCTCCAGAGTCCAGGGGGGTGAAGGCACCTGTGATTTTGTTGACTTACCTTGATATTGTAATATTTTGTGTTTTTGTGCAGCTATTCTTTCAGGAAATGATCTGTTCAGGCCTCTCTCCTTTATTTCAGAGAAGTATTTCTGTCCACATGCACAGTGCATGCAAATTTCAGTCCATCAACTTGATAGATTGAAAATGACTTGATATTTAATTTATGTTTAACATAATTCTACTTGGCATAGGTGATGGACGTCTTGTGTAGCCAATAATCTGGCATTTAATATTGAGGAGGTAGAATCCTCTTTTTAGGGGTAATTTTACGGCTATTTAAGTTGGACTGGAACCTCAAGATTTGAAGCTGTATGTGTGGGAATGAATAACTCTTTTGACCCATGCCAAATCTTAACTCAAGCATAATTCAAAAAGTGAGGCCTTGCTAAACTATAAATGGTATCAGCCTCAGCCACCTCTGAACTATAATAAAAAACTTCATGAAGTTTAAACCTTACCTCAGCTTCCTGCCAGCATATCAAAACACAATACGGTGTGGCAGTAATGGTTAGGCACAGAGCCACCCTTTCCTACCTTCACAGAGCCGCTATAACTTGCCCTCCCTCTCTCTCTCTCATGTACCTGAGTGTTTGGCACAGAACCCAGCAGCTCGAATATCACAGAGTTCTGGAGCGAGCGCTCCCTGTGTTGTGCTGACCGCGCCGCGCCGTGCATTCCGTATCGCCATGGCAGCTAATGGACAGCTGAGAATAGCAAGCGCGCTTAACAGGGGCCGTGCAAGAGAAGCCGAGTCCCTCCATTTTGAGTTTGCAGTCTCTCTCTCTCTCTCTCTCTGTCTCTCTCTCTCTGTCTCTCTCTCTCTGTCTCTCTCTCTCTCCCACCTTGTTTCTCTGTCTCCCTCTCTTTCTCTGGGCTGTTGCATTGTTTTGGTGCCAAACTGTGATAATTGGGCTGCTTGCCACCGGCGGCTTTATAACACACAGAGCTCTCACTTCCTACCCTCCAGAGGGGCCTTGTGCCGAGCCAGCAGATAAATCACCTTGAGCAGGGCGTCCGACACACTGCCTGAGAGACATGGAGTGGGGCTGGGGAGAGGGGAATATATTTTCACACACTGTGTGTAGAGCATTAGGGAACGGCAACGTCTCTGTTTATTCTCAATGTTTTCTTTAAATCAAATATGTTTATCAGATGTTGTTAATGCTCCAACTAATAGACGTAATGTATTCTAATGCAAGCGAGTGTTGTAACCAGATTATTTGTTAGGTTTGGTGATCAAGCAGAAAATGGAAAGGCAAAGTACATGAAATTCTATTCTCTGTATTTAATACGTTCTAAGTGAGCGAGCTGATTGGTACATTTAAGGAAAATTGCGAACACATCAGTAATATCAGCGGTCTGAAATAAGCACACACACACACACACATACACACACACACACCATGCACTCACGCAGGCACACACATACACACACATGCACACACACACACACACACACACACACACACACACATGCATGTATGCACACACACACATGCACTCACACAAACATGCACGCATGCATAAACACGCGCGCACACACACACACACACACACACACACATACACATACACACTCACATAAACATTCACACTCTCACTAACATGCGCACGCACACACACATGCACACATGATGTCAGTGCTGCCAGCGACTGACTAACACACACACATGTGCCAACATGCAGTACATGCATGCCATACCATACATGGCGTCTCTGTCCCCATGCACTGCTGTGAGAGAGCAGCATGTACAAAGAACACAAGCAAGTGACGTTTATATATAAACGTAAGTATACTTACTGAATGTGAAAGAAAAAAACGTGTGAGAACATAACAGAATCATTAGACTACTGCTGCCAAGTAAGGGAGTAAATGCAGCGTTCACTCACAACAGACATCTATCTTCCATCTGTAGCCTACCTAAATACCTAGACTCTTTAGAAAGCCTTCAATTTTCTTTGCAGGAGAGCCAGTATGAAGGTATTTCTCAGCATAAGTGTATTTAGAGAGTATAGTTACTGTAAGAAGGGGTGCAGTACACTTGCCAGTTCCATCAGTACCATCCAAATGATAATACTCTCAGTCTACTTATCAGCACTGGATGCATATGATAGATGGAGACAGCACGCAGTACACTTCACTGTAGCGATTTTGTCCAAATGCTTTGTTTATGCTTCTGTATTTTAATACGTTGCGTTATGTTTTATATGCAAACAAAGTAAATGCGAAGTATAGTGTTAGCGTCTACTTAAAACTCATAGTAGCCCATTTGCATATGCCTGGTAGAAGAGATAAAAATGTGAAATCACTTTTTGGCCGGGATGGTAGTCTTTCTTGGTAATTAAAACATTTCCTCTCTCTCGGTCTGTCTACTCTTTCATATTCTATCCTATCCTAACAGCAGTTATGAATATATCATTCCTTGTTCCAGATGACGCAAATGGTAATTTAACAAGGCTTTTATTTCCTTTAGCTACGTATCCAGCAGACTGTCACTATATCATGAATGTAAAGCAGATTGGACATAATCAGTTAAAAATGAGCTGCAAATCACCTCCCATATACTGTATCTCATCCAATCAGTCAGTTTCAAAAAGCTTTGGCCTTTTAACAAAAATGCAATTTGTGGAAGCTGCTCTCGTGAAGACATGGCACCTTTATCACATAGAGACTTGCTCTCAGAGCTTAACCTAGAATGTAGACAGGATCGCTGAGACTGTAAATGGTGCTAGGCAGGATGAGGAAAAATACCTCACCAAAGTGTACATTTTACTATTTGTTATGGCTGAATGAATGTTCAAACATTTCAGCGCATCTGCGGTTTGTTTTCCGCGTCTTGAATGGTAATTACGGAGCGGTATGAGAAGCCATCTCAATTTATGCCTAAGTGCCTTGATAGCTCCAATTTATGTAATTGCCACAGAGTATCCATGATTATCCATGTTCAGAATGTTTACATAATTTAAAGAGACACTGTATGCCAAAAACTCATTAGTTAAGGGTTGGATCATTTGTAAAACCTTTTGAACTCTGTGTGTACAGCTAATTATGGGACCATTTGGGTCGTTTCTTGGATATTACTAAACCACTAATGAAATGCGAAATGTTGTGAGTCACACCAGCTGTACAATACGCAGGGCACAGTGTAACCTTGGACATATGGCATATACATCATGTGTTAGGTGGAGGCAGTAGGCGATATGTTTTCACCTTGGCAGTGTCGTGAGCATCAGCATCAGCACACAGCGTTAGCCTGCGCTGCGTGACCTTCTAGGTGCCATAACCTGCTACTTTTCCTCATACCCCCCCACACACACACACACACACACACACACACACACGAGCACGCACGCACGAACACACACACACACACACACACACACACACACACACACACACACTCACACACACGCACACTCACAGCAGCCCTGGCTCCCCATTAGCGCACGGTGGCAATGCTCATCTCTCTCTCTGACTAATTCATCCCTCGTTCCTGCTGCTCTTCTCAGCCAAGGCCAGCTGCCACTCTCTTCATCTCCACACCTCCTCCTCCTCTTCTTCACCACCTCTCTCTCTCTCTCACTCTCTCTCTCTCTCTCTTTCTCCCTTTTTCGTAAACGACAGGCTGAGAAGCACTCATACGCCCTCTAGTCTTTTCCAACCTCCAGCATAAACCCCCACACAACTGTCAAACCTCACCCAGCACGGCACCCCCTGTATACCTGCCCCACCTCACTACCTGGTCACTGGTCACCTCCCACACACACACACACACACACACACACACACACACACAATATGTCAGTGTTTACCGGGGACACCGAGAGACAGAAGCTCAGCGGGCCCTCCAGACTGGGTCTCTGTGTCTCCCTCTCGCTCTCTTCCCCCACCACCAGCCCAGCCTAATTACACCAGTAGGTGCTGTGTTACCATGGTTTCCCTGGTGACACTTCCACACTTCCACAGAGATGGCGGTTTGTGTGTCATATTCAAATGGGCTGCCGCCAGAGGTACTGTACTGTGGAGAGGAAGTGTCCTAGGCTACACGAATAAGGGGACAAACACACACACACACACACACACACTCTCTCTCTCTCTCTCTCTCTCTCTCTCTCTCTCTCTCTCGCTCACACACACACACACACACACACACTCTCTCTCTCTCTCTCTCTCTCTCTCTCTCTCTCTCTCTCTCTCTCTCTCTCTCTCTCTCTCTCTCTCGCTCACACACACACACACACACACACACACATAAAAACAGAGAGAGACAGAGAGGATGCAGAAGGAGAGGGAATATTGCCTATACACTAACAAAATTATTCTTGCAATGATATGCTGCGGTCTCAGCGAGGGCTGTTGTGTTAGTTCATGTGCTAGCAATGAATTCAAATGGCAAACTCAGTTGCTTGTATGCTTTGTCTTAATTGAACAATATCGTACAATAATGCGTTTTAAATAGATGTCATTAACATGAAGACAACACTGTAGCCAGCTGCTCAAGTGAAACTATAATTTTGCCAATAGCCACATCAGCTATATAATTACCATTACTGGCCTTGGTATTAGTCTTGATTTAAACCAAGTGCTATGAGGCCCAAACACATTCACAGGCTGTTTTCTAGTTATCCCAGGCTTTAAGCCAGTACAATCAATCCCAACACCGTAATAACAAATCGAAAACATGAGACAAGCTTTGCTTTGGAAACAATAAAGCCTAGCAGGCGGCTATAATTCCCCATGGTCTTTCAGTGGCTTCCCATTAAAATTAAAAAGTGACATCGATTGCAACCTGTCGAAAATATGCGTCAAGCCTCTCGTATCCCCTCTTCATCCTCCTCAGGAATTGGGGACTAAGCCAGTAGATTTAACGCACAACTGCACACATTACAAAAGGGGCTCACCGTGACGGCGCTCTCATCTTAAAACCAATAGCCATCTTGTATCAGAGGAAATCTTTCCCCGATAAGCAAGGCTAGATATTCCCAATAGACCACTTGCAAGGTGTTAATGATTACTAATGTGTGCGTTAGGAACAACATATAGGTCTCACGGCTGCTTTGATGTGTAGCCAAACCTGTGGCACGTGAAAATGAGACTCATTAACATGAGTGTTAGTACACATACTTAGTAAATTCATCATCAAGCTACAGCCGTGGGCCGTTTAAGAGCTTTTTGCACTCGGCAATGTGAGCGAAGCTTTAATTTCAGTATAATTGGAGCTCCTCTGTTGACCTTGGGAGGTTTTTGATGCCAGCAGAGTGCTGGTGCACCATTCGCTATTCTTTTTGTTCTTGCGGTTTAGCATTCAAAGCAGTTTGCCTGTGTCAGTATCTCAGCGTGAGAGGAAGGTGGCAAGTCATGTGATCCATTCATTAAACTTTGATGCTCTTCCTGTCTCTCGATTCAAACTGCCAAAAAGAACGAAAGAGAGCTGGAGAGTCAGAGAGAAAAAAAAAGAGAGGAGAGAGCGTGAGAGAGAGAAGAGGAAGAAAGGGGTAAAGAGGAGCTGGGAGCCTCTGAAAAGTGCCCCCCAATTTAAATTTGTATGGGACGTCTCTTTGATGCACAAAAAGTCCCCCCTTTTGTCACCTTTTAGGCGAGACATCTTGTCTGACTTGAAAATGCAGCCTCCTCTGCCGATGTGAAACATCTTGCGTCTCTCATGAGAGAGAGTGACACGAAGAGGGAGAGAGAGAGAGAGAGAAAAGAAAAAGAGAGGGAGAGAGAGAGAAGAAGAAAGAAGAAAGACACACCTCTCACTCGGGGCCCAGGAGGCAAGAATAAATAAGCAAAAGATTGCCATCCATTATGTCGGGGGACCCGGGTCACACCCTGCCAGCCGAGGGAGTACAATCTCGCCGCATTCCACCTGCATCCTGGCCTCGCAGCTGTCAATGCCCGATCAGCCCATGAATCTCAGGTTTGGTCATTGACCTTTTCCAAAAGCATAAGGCAGGGTGATCCTTCACTCCGGGGAGGTAGATAGATGCTCCGGCCAGGTGCCATGCCATCAATATCCCCCCCCCCCCCCCCACCCCCCTTCAAAGGTCAGCAGGCTCATTTGGCACCTTTATGGATAACTTCTGCCACTGGGCTGAGCTTCCAAAGGAAGTAATTCAGTGCAACGTTTAACTGTTTAATGGAAACGGTTGTGTGTGTGGGCACATCCGCATCCGGCTGACAGGAATTCTGTTGCCATATGGCAAAAAAACATCTATACACCCCTTACCTACACACACATGCACACGCACACGCACACACACACACACACGCACGCACGCACGCACACGCACACGCACACGCACACGCACACGCACACGCACACGCACACGCACACGCACACGCACACACACGCACACGCACACACACACACACACACACACACACACACACACATGCTGTCCTCTGCAGTGCCCAGGTATGCAAATAGTCCCTGGTTGCCCTTGAGTACAGTGGGGTGCATTGGCCTAATCACTGTAAATAACCTCAGAAAGATTGATGGGGTCCTTAGTGCAGTTTACCGACTAAGTGCTTTAAAAGTAGACCGAAAGGATTCCTAATTAGATACAAAGTTCTGTTGTCTGGAGCGTCGCACTCTCCATCAGGCAGTGATGCCTCAACGGAGACATTGAACCCAGCATGTCAACATTCCTGCTCTTCAGGCTACAGCTAGCACATCAACAACCCACCCCACACCAGACGACACTGGGCCAGGTCCACCCCAGATCCGGGCTGGCACCCTGCTCAGAAAGCAACCGACATCAGACCCAACACTGACATTGCCATTCTTAAAGGGATAGTTCGGATTTTAAGACACGAAGTTGTATGGGTTCCCTGTCAGCAACGTAGTGCATCAGCACTGACTTACCCCCGACAGCGTCCTGTGAGCCGAGATCCAGCCGGTTTTTGATCGTTTTTGATGCCGGACTATTTTCTTCAGCAAGTTTCTGGGGTCACGAAAGTAAAGTGTTTTTCTTCTCAAAACCATATGCGTTCAACAGAGTGATATATTTGCACCACAAAAACGTTGTCCAGCTGTCAGTAGCGCGCAGTGATAGGAATCGCGAAAAATAAGTAAGTGATAACGAGGTTTGAATTGTTCCTGGACAACGTTTTTGTGGTGCAAATATATCACTCTGTTGAAAGCATATGGTTTTGAGAAGAAAAACACTTTACTTTCGTGACCCCAGAAACTTGCCGGACTACTTTCTTCAGCATTAAAAACGATCTAAAACCGGCTGGATCTCGGCTCACAGGACGCTGTCGGGGGTAAGTCAGTGCTGATGCACTACGTTGCTGACAGGGAACCCATACAACTTCGTGTCTTAAAATCCGAACTATCCCTTTAAGTCAGCAGGTATAATGGTACAGCAGCATGCTTGACAGTCAATTTAAAATCCTCATGTTTGGGAACATCAATTCAAGTCACAAACATCATTCTCTATTTGTCCATGTGACCAAACCAAAACTGGTGACTGGGTATATCTATGAAACGATACCCTCATTATTCCACACCAAATGAGGTTTTATTCATGAGGAGAGGCATGCCAAGGCTCTTTAGCACACACCTTCAAAGCTACCCTCTTTAACAAGGCCTACACCTCTGGTCTCCCCGTGGTGTCAACTGATCACAGTCTAGCAATGTGGCTCCGAACAGTTTCGCTGCAAAGATAATTGGGAACTTTGGCCGTGGCTGACCTCTAAAATGACTCCTGCCACCACGGGAACAGTTGGGTGTCTGCTTGGTCTGTTTTTAATGAACCTCAGGTGAGGATTTGTGCCATTTTAATTATGTTGACTTGTTAGTGTTACATCACATGGGCTCGATGGAGGGACTATGGAGGAGTCCCACAGCACAGGCATTACCGCTGCTGTCCACTAGAAGGAGCACTGTCTCCAGGAGTCTCGCTGGCAGTCCTGAGAGTACACTGCATATGAACACCTGTAATGATGATATAAGTATTTGTAGCATTCGGGCTTAAGCAAAACAGCCTCCTGTGGATACCTGCTAAATGAATGTAAATTGAAGCTACATCTCCACACAAAGAGACCCTATTATTAGCCACCTGGGCCGTCTGGCTGGCTGCGACATCCCTGAGTATCCCTGAGTGGTTTATGTGACTCATATCATAACCAGCAAAAAGGTGCGAGGTGACTGCATTCAGGCCCAGCACTGTGGTTTATACGCTAGCAATTAGGAGAATCAATGCTCCGACACGAGTCTATGTAGGTGTATAATCTACTGCGCCCTACATCACCACTGCAGTGACATGTCAGAGCCATGCATCACACCATAATAATGGGAAGAGACAGGCGGGTGACACAGGTGGGAGGACTCGGAGAGATAGTAAATCTGTCTGCATGAGTCTACGTGAGGCTCGCTAGGCTAGTCTGTCATATCTTGCTATAGCCTGTCTCTGCAGCGAGGCTGCATTCAAATGGGCATCTATACCAACCAGAGAATGTCAACACAAGGGGTTGTTGTTATTATGAACATGTGGCCATTGGGGCTTGAATGAATTAATTCATGTCTGAGCTCAGCTTATGTAGGACATGGAGTCCGTTGGATTCTGTCTGTTAACCAGGCCAAAGAGATTTCAGCTGAAGAGACACAGTGCAGGTGGAGAGTGGGAGGCAATACAATGGCCCGCACACAAGCAAACAAACACACACACACACACACACACACACACACACACACACACACACACAGAGATACACACACACACAGACACACACATAAAATAAAGAGGGTGATTTCCTCTAATCCTCTCTCTCTCTCTCTGCTGGTTGCGGAACAGTGATGACTCAGGAAGGCGTGAATCAGGGGTTCGGGGGTGGGGTGGTGTGGGGGGCTGCTTCAGCCTTCTCTGGCATTTGCTCTGTTCGGTCTCTGGCTACAGCCTTGGAGTAAAAGAGAAAAGGGCTCTCCAGTGAATTAATCTGGCCGATCGGTCAGAGAAATCCTGAGGTAGAAGGAGTATGCTGTCCCTTTGTTACCGCGGTTTTTGCACCCCCATGAGTATGTACGGACATGGTTGCTATGAAGCTCCTCTGCCTGATACCGGAGTATGCCGGGAAAAAAAGAATATTTCATCCAAAATTCCATTACTCCAGTTGTTCTGGCAAAGTCGCTTTTAGTCTATAGGGTCTATAGGCTCTTGAACAACTTTTTTTCAAAGTCTGTCCTTAGAGTGGAATATCTTTGTAATAGATCTGCCTCAGCTGCAGCAGAGATATACGATGGCCACAGAAGGCCTTAAAGCTATTCGCCGCGAGTTCAATATAAACAAACTCACTTCAGTTCATATTCCTATTTTAGTACCCAAGCAAACAACACGTCCTTGAGGCCTACTTAATACGATGCAATCATTTTTCAAAGTCATTTTTTGGAACGCTTTCAAAACTGTAAAGTTTGAAAACGAAGAGATACTGGGGAAATTTAAAGTCAGTAATTCCTGGCCCTATATTGATAAACACAGCTCAATTAATATGGCTATTCTTGCATTTGGAGTTTGATTGCTATTGCTAGTCTTGCATACAGAACGTCCGACCACCAGCACCATTAGCAGTGGAGTGTGTGATGAGCATATTTTTTGGGGACAGTCTTCAGTCAATATGGCTCATTAGAGGTTGATTCCTCAATTAGGCATGAACAGAATCTCTGAGAAGACCAAAGGACAAAAGCTTAGCTTGTAGTTTGAGAATGTCAGAGAAATAATCTTTGCTTTCAGTCTCCATTCGTGTTCATTATTAGTAATGGGCTTTTATCCCGAGGACTATTCTATCACTGCAGAGTAGTATATTTTGTGAAATCAGAAGGGCTTGCCATTGTGCATATCTTATAGTGCTTTGGTATCTCAAATATGAGTTAGTCAGATACTGAGACACTACATTCAATAAGGTTTCATTATAAATAAACCATTTTAATATATCTTAGTTGTTCTTGCCAGCAAACTGAACCACTTGAAAGCCACAAAGCTAAAATAATGAAAACATGTTTTTGTTCACCCAAGCACAAAAGAAAATGAAGCGTGGACCTTTAAAATGATACCAAGAACACAGCAAATGTTGGGCGGTAGCCAGTACCTTAACATTATCATCAGATATTGCCAGAAAAACAAAAACAAAAACAAACAAATAAACAACGACAAAAAAGAAACACTGACAAAAAAACCTCCCCCCTCAAGAAACAAAGATACAATCATCAAAGTAATTCACACCCTTACAAAATACTGCTGACGAAACCCAAACCGTTTCTTTGTATAAATTAGAAAAAGTATATTTTCAGAGTCTGTGTCCTCCAAGGGGACTTTAAAGCACATTTGTGGTACTTTTCAGTACATTATTATTATTATTCATATTATTATTTTAGCACTGTTGCTGCTCGTCGTCGTCGTCGTCGTCGTCGTCTCAAAACATCGTTATTCTCATTATTATTAACATTATCGTGATTATCTCTGTGGGTGTTTATGTCTGACGATGAAGAGCACTTCAATGGGACGGCCAGCCCAACAAGGCTCCACGGCGCACATTCACTGCCTGGGGCCTCATGATGGGAATGCACTCCTGAGGATGTCAAAGAATCTTCAGACGGTGACGCTGATGAATGACCCCCCTCGCCCCCCCCCCCCCCCCCCCTCCATCCCTCCAAGTCACTCCCGTGCCCTAACCCCCCCCCCACCTCCCCTTCCCAAACCAGTTATATCACAGTCTCATTCACAAGGTCTGAAGCACAGGCGAGCTGACAGGCCCGCGCAAACCAATGTCCTTTGGAAGACGCTGTAGAGAAGTGTCCGTCAGTCCAAACAAAAAGAGATAAAGAATAAGAAGAGGGGAACAAAAATTGTAGGGCAGGGGGACAGCAAAAATTGCACTGAAAAAAAAAATGACTGAACGTACCTTTGAAATTCACTTGTCTTTAGCATGGCATTGTGCGGACATATACGCACTGGCAACGAGTCAACACAGTCCTCCCAAACCCACCCACACACACACACACACACACACACAAACACACATTTGCTCACACACTCATACACATTGGTCCATCTCTCTTTCTCTTTCTCTCTCTCTCTCTCCTCTCCGATTCATGCAGAACTGAGGTAAACTCTTGATGACAGTGATGGAGAGCTCCCGGGGCCTATCAAGAAGAAGTCCTGTTGTAGCCCACGCCCAAGTGTTTCTCCAGCCAGAGTTCGGCCAGCTGCATGGTGGACGCGTACGTGCTCGCCTTCGAGCCCAGGCACATCTTGTACTGCTTGGGCTCCAGGTTGGCGTCGCAGTGGACCGGGTGGTACACGTGGACGATGCCGGGCTCCTGGCTGCGGAAGGCCTTGAGGCCCGAGCTGATGACCTTGGTGAAGAGGTCCACGTCCTCCAGGCCCCAGCCCTGGATGGACGTGTCGAATCCCCCGGCGCGCTGCAGGTCGCTCTTGAAGATGCAGGCGATGCCGAAGCCGTAGTCCCGCCAGAAGCCGCTCTTCTTGGTGAAGACGAAGTTGGCGTCGTCCGACGGCGGCGGGTTCCCGGCGTAGACGATCTTGGGGTCGTACTGGCTGAAGACCACGGGGAAGTAGGCCTGGCTGCCCTGCACGGCGTTGTCGCGGCAGCGCTGCAGCGCGTCGGCGTTGAAGAGCAGGTCCACGTCGCAGAAGAACAGCAGGCTGTTGTTGGTCAGCAGCGACGAGCCCAGCTCCAGGGCCAGGCCTCGGGAGAAGTCGCCCGTCATGGGGATGACCGACAGGTCGCCCTTGGGGTACTTGTTGTGGAACTCCTTGATGAGGTCCAGGTGCTTCTCGCGGTCCTGGTTGGTGTCGTTGTCCACGAGGATGATCGTCAGCTTGACGTTCTGGCTGGGCAGCAGGCACGTGCGCTCAAAGTTGTCCATGAAGCGCGCGAAGGTGTCGTAGCGGCCGGTCAGCGGCACCAGGATGTGGACCTTCTTCTGGCCCCGCTCGCGCAGCTCCCGCGCCGCCTCGGGCAGCTGGAACGGCGCGAAGATCTTGAGCGAGTTGGACAGGAAGGAGAAGGACTGCGACTCGGCGTTGATGGCGTCCGCCAGCTCGCCCGCGTCCAGCTCCTCGGCCTCGGCGAAGAACGGCCGGCTGAAGGACTGCTGCAGGTAGGCGTGGCGGCGCACGGGCACCGTCACCTTGCGGCCCTTGTGCTTCTTGTAGAGCAGCAGCAGGTCCAGGATGTACTCGGCGCCGTGCAGCGGGTCCACGCGCCGGTAGCCGTACTGGATCTCCTTGAAGTCGATGACGCGGCCGCGCGCCTTGGAGTTCTCGTTGATCATCTCCATCACCTGCATGACCGTGTCCTCCAGCGCCGCGCGCAGCACGCTCCCGAGCCCCTGCCGGGGCATCTGCTTCTCGCCGGTGGCGTACAGGTGCCGGCCGGTCAGGAAGTCCCACTCGATGACGCCGCGGCGCTCCGCCGGCTGGTAGCGCGTGTAGGAGGGTGGCGCCCCCAGCTGCTGGTCCTCCCGCTGCACCTCGGCGTCGCCCAGCTTGCTCATGGCGACGCCCTCGCGGTGCAGCTGGATGGTGCGGTAGCGCAGCTGCGAGATCTGCCGGCTGAGCATGTAGCTGTGCAGCCGGTACTGGTAGGCGGGCCGCTTGTTGGGGTGCAGCGTGATGGCGTCGTGGATCTTGCTGTTGTGCAGGTCCTGGATGAAGCCCTTCTTGTTGTGCTCGTAGTTCTCGTAGAACAGCTGCTGCATCTGTGCACACAGACAGAGAGAGAGAGAGAAAAGAGAGGTTAGAAACTGTCTGTTATATTTATGGTTTTAGTCTGGACAAATAAAGTAGTCTGACACAAACTAGTATTACTTGCAATAATGGACTTGTTAGTGTGATAATACTAAAATTGACCTTCACTTTAAAGGGCTCTGGGGGCCAAGACAAAAGTAGTTTAAGGCACTAAATGGCTGAGGCAACATTAGCACATACAATTACTTTCCACTTCCACTGCCCCCATTCATGAGTAGAATAGCCTTCAGCCATCTGCTGTTTCAGATACTGGACAGAACAGCGGGGGGAGAAGGCATCAGTGGATTTATGACAAACACCTTCAATTCCCTTCCAAAACACAGCAGATCTACTGTGAGGCTCTCGAAAACCAATGAGAGTTCATCACCCGAGAGACCTTTTAAGTCGTAGGATGGCCCAAAATAGAAAAAAGAAAATACTAATTGCGCACAGTTAAGGTAATTGCGAGGAAAGAGGCAGTAGGAGGCAGTGGCGAAACAGTGCTTGCTTTGGGAGAGAGAGAAAGAGAGAGAGAGAGAGAGAGAGAGAGAGAGAGACAGAGAGAGAGAGACAGAGAGAGAGAGACACACACACACAGAGAGAAAGAGAGCGAGCAATTAATTCCCTCAAGTTATTTAGCCGTTGCTTAAATTATTTTAATTAAATAAAATAACAAGCTGCTTCTTTCAGAGCCTACGCCAAATTAATCAAAGGAAAAGAAGAGGAAGAAGAAGAAAAAAACCCTGGAAGAAAATCAGCAATTATTGCCAGCTAAGGAGAGCAGGCGGACAAACAATGGCAATTAACCTGAGCTTATGTCCTCACTCTTTGTCTGTGTACATTCTCCATCCAAGGCGAGTGGAGGATTTGTATGTCATCCAAACAAGGTTTGATATTTCAGACAAAGCAACCCAATTCCGTACACAATAAACTGGCTTTTGACTAAAGGCTTCATTTTGGAAAACAAAAGACAAAGAGACAGCGAGAGAGAGAGAGAATGAGACAGCGAGAGAGAAAGAGAGAGAGAGAGAGAGTGATAAGGGGAGGGAAAACGAGAGGGCACAGTAATGTTACTGGCATTCGTACGCCATGTTTACAAGCGCACGCTTTACTGGCTCAGTGTTTGGGCGATCTGGGCCCTCCACTGAGCCATTGTCTCCGCTCCTGCCCTCTGTCTTGACAGGACTAATTGAGCTGTTAATTAGACCTTGCTGATAGGTGCTTATCTGCGGCTCAACCCGTGTCTGAAATTTGACATTCACAGCTGAGAGGGGCTGTGAAGTGCCCCTCCCTCCCTCCCTCCCTCCCTCCCCTCGTCCTTTCCCCCCAAACCCCCTCGTTCGATGAGGGCCTCACATGCCAATTTAATTGCTCGGAAAAGAAGTCATTTTAATGGCGACCTGCGAGAGGGCATCTTTTTTAGCGAGCTCGTTTCGCCTCGCGCATGCCGTCCCGTGTCATAGTCCAGGTGCACCGCGCCATATGCATATCATAACTCCAGATTCAGATTCTATTATCGAAGTAGCCAAAAGCTTTCTTTTTTAATTAGCCGCTGTTAAACTTCAAAGACACGATATTAAAAACTTTTGCAGCCTCGCATTTTAAACAGGCCCTGAATGGAGGCTCCTGGCAGAGGGGAAGGCGGATGACCCAATCAAACGTTTAGCAAACTGGAAACATGTGCTCCACCAGCGAGTCTTGGCGCCGGACACCTCCCATGATGTAACCAGCAATGATTTTTTTTCTCTTTTTTTTCTGCTAACCACACATTTTGGTCTTTCAGCAAAAAAAAGCAGACCTCGCTTTTAGGAACAGCAGCAACAATGGGTCATCTGATAGAGACAACAAGGCCCTATTGAGCGCACTGATCCTCACATGAAGACAATAATCTCCCCAATTAAGTGTTTTCAGGTAAGCGTGTAATAGTGCTGACAGGGTAGAAGTGTTGTCCCATATCCCCGTCCTTGTTTGCTTGTATCCACCCCCTGTGTTGTGGCTGTAGCCATTGTACTGTAGCATCCTTAATTGCTCTATACATTTCACCTCATGCTTCTGAAAACGGACTCATACCATAACTCTCCTGAGACCACTGAATGTTAATAGCTGTTTTTTGTTTTTGCACATTCACTGTAGATTAGTTCTATATCAGCGATTTTTTGATGATGAGAGCAAAAGTGTGTAATGCATATCAAGTCTACGCATATGTATGACAATTATAATAGAGCACACATAGAGTAAAGCGTATAACCAAATGGATTGGACCACTCATTAGAAGACGAGTCAACAACTGTCTGCGGAGCAAATAAGTCTCTGACTTGAAAAAGAGTACAAAAACAAAACAACTGATGTCAAGTAAGGCTGCTGCCAGTATCACTGCTGTCAACTCCTGTCCATTATATTGATGTGACACTCTATCCACACTGGCAGTGATGCAGGCCAGAAAACAGGTCTCTGTTGCTATGCACCTCACTACGTTGTCTCTCTCTCCCCTCCACCTCCCTCTCTCTCTTCCTGCCCCTCTCTTTCTCTTTCCCTCTCTTTCTCTCTCTGTGTCACTCTCTCTCTCTGCCTCTCTCTCTCTCTTCCTGCCCCTCTCTTTCTCTTTCCCTCTCTCTCTCTCTCTGTCCTGCCCTCTCTTCTCTCTCATCTGTGCAGGTGTTATTCTTTTTGAGCTGTCTGCTCGTGTGAGTGAAGTCATGGCAACGGGAGAGTTGCTCATTTTCACACCGGTGTTCCAGACGTTACCGAGCACATTCCTGCGGGACCGAGCTTACTGCGCGTCCAGGACCGTCGCCGCAGTCTCTCGTCCCGCGCCAGATGAGGCCGGCAGCCTCCCTTAACAACCTCCATCTTTAACGCATTTAACCCTCCAAACAATAAAACCCGCTAATCAGACAGTTATGAGAGGAAGAAAAACGCACAAATAAAGCGGTCGGGGGAGTTGAGATGGAAAAGAAAGATCTGTAGCCTTAACGAAAATGGAGGAATGTCTAAAAGCGCGACCTAAATTAACGTGGGAGAAACGTGAAAGGAACATGGCCCTGATCTTCCACTTGAACATTTCGAAATGGAGTGTGCGGATAATTAAGTTACAAAGTTTTTATTTTTTTTTAAGAATGCACTTTCTGTCGGCCCAATCTCATGCATAATACATACATAAGCACTCAGTAAACACGAGCGGCACGGCTTTATCCACTGGTAATCAGGATTTATTGTATATTTATAGCATCATTATGAACAATAAATGTCAATCACTGCCTCGGCTTTTATTGCACTTCTGAATTTTTTTGCCCTCCGTTTGTTTCAAAGCGCCTCGATACGAAAATGAGAACTAAGTTTCCATCCCCCGGAGGGACGCAGAACCTCCGAAGGGTGGAACAGCTGTGGTTCATTCGCCGTTTCACCGACATAACTTCATGGAAAACTCCTTGACAAAGTCTCTCTCTTTCTCTCGCTCTCGCTCTGTCCGTCTCTTTCTCTCTTTCTCTCTCTCTCTTTCTTTTGCAGACAGTTTTCCTGGCCCTGGAGAATCACCTCAGTCATTGGGAGCACATGATCAGCACTCATTTAGAAGCTGGCAGTGTGTGTGTGTGTGTGTGTGTGTGTGTGTGTGTGTGTGTGTCTCTGTGGATGGGTGTGTCTGTGGAGTGGACGTGGCCGCTCGTGTTTGGACACAAAGGCCTTACTGTTTAGAGTCCTTCTGCAAGTCCTTCTTTCCGCACACCGTCTACAAACATGACAGCCTGATCTACAAGACCCCGCCGGCCGGTCAGCTGATGGCCTCTTGCGCACAATTACCATGGAAACATGCAAAAGGCATTATGGGACAGCAGACATCCTCTGGAACCTCTCTTTGAAGTGAACACGGGGAGATACGCATTCGCGTCGGCTCACAGTAAAGTACGAGAAACAATGTTAGCAGCTGTTTAAAACAACAGTGAGCAATGTTCCCGCAACGTTCCCAGAAATCTACAATTTGCTGATCAAATTACATGCTGTCATGCATTCCAAGGAGAAATGTGTTTTCTCTGCAATCAGCCATGTTCTGGTGTAAGAGGAAAAGTTGACAAGACCCTTCAGCATATAAAGACATCCTGGAAATACTCAAAAATCAGCTCACAGCCCAGCCAAATAGCCACTTTACTTGAACGATCAATATCCTCTGCTCTCCAAATCTTGAGAGCATGCCGCTCACACGGAGAGAAAGGGAGGGAGGGAGAGAGAGAGAGAGAGAGAGAGAGAGAGAGAGATAGAGCTATAATCCCCCACACCCCAGATAGGGGAGCATAAAAATCCTCTATGAACACTGACCCTAATGGAGAGTGTATCTAGACCAGCTGCTGCCAACACACATGACTCGCGTGTTTACTTCTTGACTCCTTCACAACACACACACACACACACACACACACACACACACACACACACTGATATTATTAATTCATTTCGAACAAAAATGCCCTTCTTTCTGTCTCCACTCTATCATCATAAATAGCTACAGTCTTCGGCTGAACTCTGAAAGTGCCCGGTTATTGACTGCGGGTCATGGGATCCAGTGGAAACATCAATACCAGTTTTGTGCTGCGCACGCCGCCCCGGGTCGGCTTCTGCAGCAGTCCTCATCTTCCCATCCTCAACAGCCTATCCATCGCCTCAGAGGCATCTACTACAGTCTCTCGGCCACCACCTTGTCACGCCCTTCAGGGAGACACACGCTGAAGCTGATGGAGGAGCAGCGTGGTGTGTCTCCCCTCCTGTGGTTATAGGCACTGGACAGGACAGCCGACGGCCCGCGGCGTCCAGAATAACACTGTTGCGCAAAGCGAGGTTTTTTGCGTTTGCTGTCTGAGTCTGTCTGTGTGTCAGTGCATCTCAGTGTGAGCCTGAGAGCAAAGGGGCGTGTGTGTGTGAGTCATGTTTCTCAGCCCGCAGATCTTGTGTGTGTTCGAGTGCTCCGTGTTCACGGAGTTGTGGTTTATATTAACGTTTATTATGGTGAATTAGGACAAGGATTAGGACCGTCTGCAGTGGTCGGAGGACTGTAAGTGAGCATTGATCTGGAGGAGGAGTTGGGACTTGTTTTTGTTGGCATCCTAGGACTAGGACTAGGACTGGGTTCATCTGAAGTGGCTGCAAGACTGTGAGTAAGGCTGAGAGCATTAATCTGGAGGAAGAGTTGGGACTTGTTTTTGTTGGCATCTTTTTTTCGACCCCCCCCCCCCCTGCCCCAACCACCACCCTCCCCATCCCAATATCCCCCTGGCTCAGAGGCTTGGAAGCATATGGCGGATGCAGAGATGACAGGAACGCAGCAGGCGGAATCACAGCGACATCAATTATGCTTCCCCACTCTCTGTTCTTTTTTCCCTTTAACTCGTCTTTTTGTCACTGGCGCACCAAATTAGATGTGGCAAACAGACTATGGAAATACAACAGGAGGATGGCACGATTTTGATGAATAATTGAAGCCGTCAGCATTCTCTAGTGTATTTACCTTAGTCCTTGATTGTGTGTGTGCGTGTGTGTGTGTACAGTGTGTGTGTGTGTGTGTGTGTGTGTGTATATGTGTGTACAGTGTGTGTGTGTGTGTGTGTGTGTGTGTGTGTGTGTGTGTGTGTGTGTGTTTGAGTGTGTGTGTGTGTGTGCATGTGTGCACACGCATGTGTGTAGTCGGGTGCTACGTGATCTACTGAGGGCATTCACCATAATATCAATGTATGGCCATAGAATTCACAAGAGACAGACCATTGTACATTCCCATCAAAGCGGTACTTTCAATCAGGGCGCCGGCGCATATTGTATCATGGTTTCCTCCAGGGCTGTGACTTTCAAGCCAAGGCAACATGTTCCAGGTTAGATTAGGGTTAGCTTCTGTCCTTTAGCAACAGAGGTCTTTTCAAGCCTGACCTTATTGATGGGAGCCAACAAGATCAAAGGATGAAGTTACAGGGCTGAGCTATTGTGCTCATAAATGCATCTGCCGTGAGCCACTATCTGGTGTAGTGCTTATGGATATACACACACTGACACAAACTGATTATCCACATCACAAATCCATTGGCTTGTGGGAAATGCAGCCTAAAAATAACAACCGATGTGAAAATCACACAATGAATGGAAATACGAAACATCATTTCATGTTATATGGTGTTTTTATATACGTGTTCGATACGGAGCTTTGAGACATAGATTTTTCTACAAGCAAATATCAATGTGTGGAATTGGCTGAGCATATTTGGACCATAAAGATGGAATATTACATCAATATCACTAAATCCCCAAACATGTTTAAAAACCTCTCTCTTCCTTCAAAATAAGCTCCAGCACTAAATTGAATGTGGATGGCTTTGTTCACGAGTACATCCCAGGAGGTCGAATTGAATATTTTGTGGCATCTATGAAGACACACACTGGATGCAGCTTGCAAACTACCCCACTGTTTCTATGTCATTTAGGACAACAAGGACACACCTCAATTTCCATTCATTCAGTCAGAGTCACAACAGTAGGTTTTCAGTAGACTGCTTTGAATATTTTCATGTTAATTTTACTAACGAAATGTAACGAGCATCTGTTGGCCCATTTTCCCAATCGTGATGGCTCATTACTACTCTGTCTGGTGTGAACTCGACTGCCGTGGAGATATCAGACAGTGATAAGCTCATTCAGATAGTGATAGTGGGAGAAATGGGACCCTTCAAAATCATTTTTTAATGTTCTTTGCATACTTACAGTACATAGAAGTCTATATTGTTGTTGTAGCTCAAGTCCTGTTGTGTAATTTACGCTTGATAGGCTTGGTTGTAGATTGGTCTCTGTATGTACATGGTAGTGCATGTTGTGCTATAAGGGAGTGCCTTTATGGATCCCCGGTACAACATGTGGCACATCTGGATCGCGTCATACTGCGTAATGTGAAATTGTTTTGGTTGTTGATTGGCCGATCGGTAAATCGCCTACCTACAGCAGAAGGAATACAACACCTTTCCTGTGTATGTCTGAAATACAGATGGTCACAGTTTGAACACTTGATATTCCCGTACCCAATGTGCAGTTGACAGGATTGCGCAGGACTATTAAACTAGTGGCCTGTGAAGACTTTGCTGGTGGTCCCTGACCAATGCATTAAATAATGTAGGTTCACTGTGGGAATCACTATTTCTATTTCAGCAATGGCCCTCAGCTTGAGTCAGAACAGTGGGCCGCTGAGTCACAATCAATTGAGCATCGTAGACAGAGCATCTAAACCAACCGTACTGGCATTTTGATTTGAATGGAGACAAACAAGTACAAACATTTCACCAGTCAAACGCCTCACTGCATGACCTTTTAAAAAAAGACTTGGTACCCATCGTGGATGGTCCAGCAACATTCGGTCTGCTAGCAGTGAACGGGTGATTTCTCTCATTGCTAAGCAGCACCCTGCCACAGTGTGTTTGGGCTGATGCTAGCTGAGCGAGCGAACAGGGAAGGAGGATGGGCGCGCCGCGCGCGGGTGCTCGTGTGTGGGTGGGTGGGTAGGTTGAGAGAGAGAGGGAGGCAGTGTAGCGCGGAGTGAGAATTAAAGCTGCTCTTAGATGCACTCGCCCGCGGTTGCCGGTGGGACACGGGCTTAGCGAGGGCGCTGGAATTCATTTTCAGACATGGCGGGGCCTTTGAAGGTTTAGCCCCTGTGGAGGGCGCCTGAGCTCCCAGCTCTCTCTTGCGTCGGGGGGGTTTGGAGAGAGCTGGTTGGCCATTGGGGTGGTGGTGGTGGTGGCGGTGGTGGTGGGGTGTGGGGGGGGTATACGTGCTTGGGTTGGGTTGTGTTTGGTTGGGGTGGGGGCTTAAATTGAGTTCACAAAAGTGTTGTGTCGCATACGCCTTGCAAGTTTGTCGCACATCAAATGCTTCCCCTTTACCGAGGAGAGGCAAAGAGAGGAGAGGAGAGGAGAGGCAAGGGAGGGAGAGGGAAGTGGCGGGGGTGGGGGGGTGGGGGGGATCGAGTCCTTGGCTAGATAGCGCACGAGGAAAATTGAAATGCCACAAACCATCCAAGCAGCGTCAGTTGCCTGCTTCAACACAAAGCCTTTGAAGGCCCAAAGAGTGATGCTTGGCCCGCCTCGGATTTCACAGGCACTCAATGGGAAACTTACATGGGAGCCCGTCAAAAGCCTCCCGCTCCAGGTTGTTTACTTGCAACGCTCCGCGCGTGTGTGCATTTCACAGAAGCAAATCAAATGGGCAATTAAAGCGCCGCACAATGCCAGAGACGGCCCCGGGAACGTGGAGACAAGGAGGGAATGCCGTAGCCGCTGCCGCTGCCCGATGTGCTACATTAGCCCGCTAATGCTATCATCTGGAGCTCTGAACTCTCCCCTTTTGGGCACAGACAGATACCGACTGAAGTCTGCAAGGGGGACTGAGGGGGGGAAAAAACTTTTAGAGGCTGGAAGCTTTCAAAGAAAGAAACATCTCTTTAAAGTATGGAAGAACACTTCCAAATGTCACACTGGGCCCAATGCATTCAGAATTCATGCAGTACCACAGGCTAGAATATTTCTCCCCGGCTTTAGTCTGATGTGATACGCTATCTTTACTCTCTGGAATTTGTCTCAAGTATTCTAGTGGTTTCTAATTCCACTGTTCCACTCCAGTAATTAACAATTAATCTCAGGAGTCAACGATTAATAATTGATCATGAAATTTTAATTATTGGCATTCACTCTGTCAGAATGATGATGTACCGCAAATCTGATAGAATTGCCCCTGTTCTTCTCTGCCATGTAGAGGATAAATAATTTGACCCAGCCAAAAAAAAAAGAGAAAAAAACTCAAGGAGGCGTTAATTAGTGGCTAAGGCAAGAAAAATACAGCGCTAACAATGAGGAAGCAGCTCCCGTCAAAGTCAAGCAAGGACACACAAACAAAACGCTGGGCAACCCACTGTTGATCGTAATAAAGGACGACGTGGGAGCACTTGTATCCCATGTCCTCCGAGCTCAATTGCGTGTAATTAATCTTTAGACAGATTGGGAAATGCTCTACGGCGGCTTATTAGCAGCCAATACGCACCCGCAGACTTATTGCGACTCCCTGGGTGGGTCACTAATGTTATGTGTGGGAGGGCAACTCTGAACTTGGCATCCCCACACGACTCACACCCACATGTGCATGCTTCAATCCAGCCAGTGTCTTACAGTGGCTAACAGTGGACCCATACAGTAGTGTCTGTGGCAGCAGAGCAGGCGTACAAGTGTACAACATACAGTACAAGTGTATGAGCTGCTATGAAGTACAGAATCATGTCATCAGCCCTCAGTCAATTGGATCATTAGTCACCCACCATATACCAGAACTATGGTGAGCCGTGAATGAGCATTAAAGGGATATTCCGCCATTTTTGGAAATACGCTCATTTTCCACCTTCCCTCGAGCAAAACAATCGATATTTACCTTGTTCCCGTTCATCCAGCCATTCTGTGAGTCTGGCGATACAACTTTTAGCTTCAGCCTAGCATAGATCATTGAATCGGATTAGACCATTAGCTTCTCGCCTGCTAGCTTCATGTTTAAAAGTGACTAAGATTTCTGGTAATTTTCCCATTTAAAACGTGTCTCCTCTCAAGTTAAAAAGTGCAGTAAGACCAACTGAAAATGAAACCTGGCGTTTTTCTAGGCTGATTTGACATGGAACTACACTCTCATCTGGCGTAATAATCAAGGCAACTTGCAGACTACTGGCACTACTACTGCTTGTTGTCTATGGGGACTATTTTCAGGTGCTGCGTACGATATTACTGCGCCTATGGTACGTTTGCAAGTTGCCTTGATTATTACGCCAGATGAGAGTGTAGTTCCATGTCAAATCAGCCTAGAAAAACGCCAGGTTTCATTTTCAGTTGGTCTTATTGCACTTTCTAACTTGAGAGGAGACACGTTTTAAATGGGAAAATTACCAGAAATCTTAGTCACTTTTAAACATGAAGCTAGCAGGCGAGAAGCTAATGGTCTAATCCGATTCAATGATCTATGCTAGGCTGAAGCTAAAAGTTGTATCGCCAGACTCAAAGAATGGCTGGATGAACGGGAACAAGGTAAATATCGATTGTTTTGCTCGAGGGAAGGTGGAAAATGAGCGTATTTCCAAAAATGGCGGAATATCCCTTTAAGCTTTTTAACTTTGACTGGTAAATGTAACGCTTGCACAAACTACTGCTACTGCTACAACTACTTGACTGCTACTATAGGAGGTGATCACATTGCTTGTTCAATGAGAGCTGTCTCTTGTGTGTCCAGTGACAGCATGACTGTACTGGTGGCGCTATGAGTGAGTGGGTTCATTACTGCGAGTGATTGATTTCAGTTACTGGCTGACTGTGGTGGCGTGCGTGAGAATGGACGGAGCGGACGCCGTGCCTGCTGTGACATAATGCCAGGTCACTTCCCTTGGGTGGCAGACAGATGCCCGAAGGCCTGTCATCAGGTGGGGGCTGGCTGTCAGTCTCTGCTCTTTTCTCTGACTCTCTCTATCTCTCTCTTTTTCTCTCCTCCTCTTCCTCTAGCTCTATCTCTACCTCTTCCTCTATCTATCTTTTTTTTTACGTACTCCTGTACACATTTCTGTAGGCAGAATTTACACATTTGTTATATTTTGACAGATTTTTTAAAACTGTGCTTCCTGCATATATTCATGATTTTTAACTCTTTTTTTTTTTTACAAAGCATCGCCGTGAGCTAAGTGTGGAGAGGAAAAAAAACCTCCTGGAGAGAGCCGGCATGCCGTAAACAAAGTGAGCGAGCGAGCGAGCTGATGTCTTGATACCTCCACTTGAAGAGGGAGGGGAGCAAAGCAGCGCAGCTCCTGGGACTCCACCGAAATCTTCTAATTAGCGGCTGATTAACACTGGGGAAATCACAGGTGATTTGAGGAGGAAAATATGCACGCCGGGGTCTATAATTAAGTCCTTAAGAGCGAAGGTGGAACGAGGAAGAAACTCCGGAGAGGCCTTCAGGTAGCGAGGATGGCTTCCCGTTCCCGCTGCTCGGAAATCGGCTCCATATGCAGGAGAGTCGGTGGCCCCTCCAGGGAGAACTTACCCAGGTGTTTGTTCTTCGGGAAAATGTAGAATACATTCTAAAAATAACTACGACGAAAACGAGAAGTGGAAGACGATGCAGCGCTTCCTAAATAAAGTAAGATGATGATGATAATAATAAAGGTTGCGACGTTTCGGGGAGTAAAGAATGAAATAAAGCAGGGAGGCTCGGAGTGTTGTGGGTGGGGGAACGTCAAGTTACACTGTTCCACTCCCTGTGCTCTCCCAACCATGAATAATTAACGATGCATAAAAAGATGACACCGAAGGCCAAGCGCAGTCACAAAACATACAGCGCGGTTGAAGGCTGGAGAAATGGATTAGTTAATTAATGCAGCCTCACCCGATGCAACGCCAGCAGAGAAAAGGAGAGCCAAAAAAAGACAAAAAGTTTAGTTGAAAGTTTCCTGACTCGGTGAACTTTCCTTGGCTTGTTTTATCTTTTGGGAACATATCAGGGGATTTGGATGTTGCACTTTTAACATGGACGTGTTCTGGTAGGGAGGGAGGGACACAGAGAGGTAGAAAGGGCAACAGATAGATAGAGAAAGGGTGATAGAAAGAGAGACAGAGGGGGGAAAGATACAAACAGAGGCAGGAAAAAAGAGGGATACAGAAAGGAAAACAGGCAGATAGAGAGAGGGGAATAGAGAAAGAGAGAGACCAAGGGGAAATAGAGAGAAAGGGGGGATGTTGAGGAGAGAAGAAAAAAGACTAGGGGATAGATAGAGGCAGAAAAAAGGAGCCCACACACACACACACACACACACAAACACACAAACACACACAAACACACATAAGAGAGAGAGGGAGAGAGAGAGAGAGCGCTATATAAACTTTTCAACCACAGGGTGTGTGGCGGAAGCCTAGAGGCATATCCTCAACCAGCCAGTGCTTCTATGGGCTTACTCAGCCCCTCTCTGTGTATGTGTGTGTGTGTGTGTGTGTGTGTGTGTGTGTGTGTGTGTGTGTGTGAGAGAGAGAGACAAGAGAGTGTGTGTGTGTGTGAGAGAGAGAGAGTGTGTGTGAGAAAGTGTGAAAGCCAGCATCGCCACCACTGTCCTCCGGGACAGTATCTTCTTTCCCTTCTCGTGTGTAAATCACCAAGAAAGGCGCGAGTGACTCTGCAATTTGCAGTCAAAGTAGGCAGCTTGCATTTAGCTGCAGACCCACACAGAGATACACAGAGTGTGTGTGAGAGAGAGAGACAGAGACAGAGAGAGAGAGACAGAGAGAGAGAGAGAGAGACAGAGAGAGAGAGAGACAGAGAGAGAGAGAGAGAGCATGGAAAAAGAGTAGGGGTTACTGGAGCTGCCTTTAGGGTGGAGCGGCGCAGCACTGACTCCTGTGGAATGCTGGGAGATTCAGGCTGAGGCAAGGCGAGGCGAGACGAGGCGAGATGGAGAATGCCAGATTGCTGCCGGAGAGAAGAGCACTCGGAGTTCAAACTCTACCTGCCTCTCACATAGCCGCCTCCGATACACAAAACAAGGAAATGAGGGAAAAATGCGGAATGGAGGGAGGGGAGGGGGGGGGGGGCATACAAATTGATCAGAGCTGTGCTGTGAGGGGGATACTCCGCCTGACAACAGAACTGATGGGGAGAAAACGGCCGTTGACAACTTCATTTCAGAAAATAAAGTACCAGTGAGGTGTGTGAGCGTGTGTGTGTGTGTGTGTGTGTGTGTGTGTGTTGGATGGATGAGTGTGTGAATGAGCAGATTTCGTTCGGCGGCATCTGCACTTGATACAGAGGAGAAAATCTCTTCTGCATGGCAGAATTCAGGGTAAATTGAACGAATACTGCTGCTGACCAGATTTCATTTCACAGCAGACCACCACATGCAGGCAGCAGAAACAGACTGAGCAGAGAGAGATAAATACAGAGAGAGAGAGGAGGCAGAGAGAGAAAGAGAGAGAAAGGGAGAGAGAAAGAGAGAGAGATGGAGACACTGTTTAGAAAACCAGGAGCTCTAGCTGCAGGGCCAAGCATTTGGGAGCTTACACACAACTAATGTGATAAGAAGTAGTAGGAACAGCATTTTCAAACGCCCACAATATAATCTCAGCAGAAACTCCATGTCTAATATCCTCATCTTACAACACATAGGAGAATATGCCTTCTGCAAGTACCTCGTGCGGCTACTAGCATACTTGATGTACTATTATTGATGCACGATTGTATGTATTACACAACTATGCCCAATTGCCCATAACTGTCTGATATTAAAACTAAAGAATGAGAATGTTTAGAAAATGTTTAGATTACATAACGCTCATTGATACCATCCCACCAATCCAAACCCATGTGAACAGGATTGAAATACTGTAGGTTCTGACTGAGGTCTCGGTTGAACATGCTGCTGTGCCCCCACTGCGACTCCTGTCATCATTAACCACGAGGCCCTGCTGGGCCAAAACAACCCAGCAGGGGCCATCCACTTCCCTGTGCGCCGAGAATAATCAGCCCTGTGGTATTCAGATGACATTTACGCACGTACTTGCGGTGCCTTTTTCCCACCCAAGAGACTTCAAGGCACTAATCAGATAAAGTGGACTAATGAGGGGGCATTACACACACATTGGGGAAACATTCTCTGTCCAGGACTGCGGAAGTTTCCTTTGAGCGAACAACTATGCTATAACTAAGGGAAAGAGAGACTGCGGAAGTTCAAATTGTTCAGTCTTTTATCAATCAAAAATGTTTTCTAAAAATGCAATTGATCAGTCTATCATTCAACGAAGTTATCTGATCGACAATATTTTCCGAAAATGCAATTGATCAGTCTATCATTCAATGAGGTTATCTGATCAACAATGTTTTCCGAAAACGAAATTGATCAGTCTATCATTCAATGAGGTTATCTGATCAACAATGTTCTCTGCAAATGTACCCAAGCTTGTTATCTTGAATGTTCTAGCGGAGCGACGTGGCGGCGGAGAACGGATGTGGTTCTATCAGCGCGGAGGCCATATTTCACAGAAGGCTACGAGGGCATGTTGTTGCCCACGCCGTACGCGGCTTTGTGGTCCATCAATACAGGCCGCTGAGGTGCAGTGCGCTAATCAATACTAGCAGCGCGATATGCTATTCAGTGCACGGCTGTTAATTACTTGGAGATGACGGGTTGTTTGATCTACGAGGTGCTAGATTCCAGCTAGTCGGGTCTCTTTTGCGAACATGCGTAAGGAGGAGGCCTTTTATTTTAAAAAAAAAAATCTCTTCCCAGCAGTCTCATAAATATTGATATGGCGATGATGGAAAAAAAAAATGACAGCTTTCATATCTGACTTTGACTAAATGTGCTCAAAATGAATTGAAACGTCTTCAGAGCGGCTCGCAAGGATTCCAAGGCTGACGTATCTTACGCAATCTCATGCTCTTTCCCTCAAATACAACCCAAGGTCAATGCCTCTCCAGTCCACTGAAACCGTCAAATGTATAACAGACAGGCAAAAGGATTCAGTCAGAGGAGGGTGAAATCAGTGCAGAAATCAAACCCAAAAGTATGTAGGACTCGGTAGCATCCTTTGACTAATAATTTCGAGAGGAGATCCTGTATAGAGGCTGGGCTTTTAATATGCTTACAGTATACACCGACTGCATGGGGCAATTATCAATATTTTAATATAACCTGTGTGTGACACAGTATGGGTAAAACATTATCATCAGTCGCCTAATAGCATACACAAATGCATATGCACAACATATATTCCAACATATATTCAGCTCTCTTCATAAAGAAGTGAGATTTAAAGTACATCTGTGCGTGGTAGGCTACCCTTCCACTATTAATTACAATTGGGTTTTCAATATGCCAATACACTGACTGCATGTCTTTGTACGCAAGGGCAGCGGTGGCTTTGACTTCTGTGACTGTGTTTTTGTGTGAGCTTCAAGCTAAATGATTAAACATCTGAGGATGACTTTGATCTCTTGATCTGGAGCTGTTGAATCCCCCCACCTCTCTTCCACCCACCCTTCTCATTCTTATTCAGCCCGCTTGCAAGGCTCCTAAGCATGGATGCTCTGGCTGTCTTTTTTTAGTTTTTTTTTTTAATTCCCCACTTTTTCAGCATGTTTATTTATTAAACTATCTATCCATTTTGCTTATGGATATCAGCATGCCTGCCTGCACACTTTGCCTTTGAATTCCCATGTCTGCGTTGGAGGGATGATGGTGGTGGTAGTGGTGGTGGTGGTGGTGGTGGGGTTGGTGGGTGGTGGGGAACTGGTATCACATCAAAGTGGCGGCACACTCGCTTTTCAGGCTTAACGGCGTGCAAGAGAGAAAGGCTGCCTTTGAGCTGGAGGGACTGGGGAAAAGAGGAGGAGAGAGAATGAGAGCGAGTGCAAGAGAGAGTGAGAGAGAGAAAGAGGAGAGAGAAAAGAGAGAGAGAATAGGGAGGAAGTGCGCAAGAGAGGGAGAACAATGCCCAGACAGAAAAGAGAAGATCACGAGAGCAAGGTCGACTCTTCACCGAGCCCCAGCGCTAGCGCTGCGGTTGCTAACGCTAGTGCAGCTGATACTCTGCCACCCCCTCCAGCTACACCCACCCCTCTGCTGTCTCCACGACTCAATGAGACATCCTGCCAGCATGGCGCTCCTATTAAATCCCACTGAGAGGAAAAAGCACAACAAAGTCCACACAATAACACACATCAAGTGCTCCTAGTATTTTCATTGGAACAGGCCTTGACCTGTTACCCACTTAATAGACTTCTGCAGGACATCCTTGTCATCCTAATTCAGTTACGGGGCTCCTCTGTAACGACTGGGTGAAGGTCAGGAACCAAAAATGCACTAAGTAGATACACTTGGTTTATTTAGCAGGCTCAGGACAACCCTGCTTTACACAGTGTTCAATGTGAACCCCTCCAAGTGTACCATTGTCCTGCATACAGTATTTTAATGTAAAAAACATGGGTTTGTATAACAAAGGGGATGGTTTCTGTCAAGGTATTGGCACATCATGCATTTCATATGCTGGGCATGTTCGTTCCCTGGAGCACCATGGTCTCTGCTCTATGTATACTGTACACACACACACACGCACACACACACACACGCACACACACACACACGCACACACACACACACGCACACACACACACACACACACACACGCACGCACACGCACACACACACGCACACACGCGCACACACACACACACACACACACGCACGCACACACACACACACGCACACACACACACACACATACACACACACACACACACACTCACACACGCACACGCACACACTCTGCACTCCTCTCCATCAGTATTCCTCACACGACCCATCACAGCCGCCGCCTCTGTTTCCGCCACCCTGGCCGCAGCGCCTCAAAGTCCCCTCCACGAGCGCCTGCATGGAGCCATAACTCACACAGCTGTCTGCTCCCTGAGCGCTCCCCCTTCGGCTCGCCCCCGCTCCCACGGCCAGGTGTGCAGCTCAGATTTGCCCAGGTGACGGAGCCGCCCCGCACTGCACCACCCTGCACCATACCACACCGCACCACACCACACCACCCCACACCACCCCGCGGATAGACTGTCAGAGTCGGTCAGTCTGTCACGGAGGCTGTCGTGACTAATCGGATGCATCCAGGAAGGCATCTTGAGGGATTAAGGAATCCGCGGGTGTTGGGTTCGCACTGTGACAGGAACGGCATCCGGACCAGACGGCTTAATGTCACCGGCGACGTTAGGAAACAGGCACAGCTACGGAACTGGGACACGGCAGCAAAAAGACATAGCGGAGGTGACGCACGAATCGATGCCACGCTTTCATATACTCATCTGCTCCTGACCCGGCAGGGAAGCCATTACGTGACTGCTGAAGATGTTTCACTTGGGGGCTCCACTTCCTCTGGCCAGAATCATTAACTCGTAGTGCAGGCCTCTATTCTGATATTACCCGATATTGAGGTCACGGCCTCTGACTGCGGATGCCCGCGTTGCTGCTTTTCATCCCCGGAAAAGGTAATCCGTAAGAGCTCCGGCTCCTTCCCGTAGGTCGGCGCCCTGGCGAAGCCTACCTAGCGGCGGAGCATGCTGAGTGCATAGGGAACAGAACTTATATTCATAAAAGGGGGAGCGGAAGTTGTGATTGAAACGCGGCCAGGTACCTTTCGCGGTTGGCGTCAGCGCAGCTCGGGATGTAACTGCAAATAGGGCAATTATTGTAAATGGATGCTGTTTACCCCGTCAGCTCGATTGTTTTTGAGCTGAAGGGGGCGGGGGGGAATTTATCGTGTCAGCTCTATGGAACGGGCAGAAGTGTGTTTGTTTGACACGGGGGAATCGCAAAAGCGTGCGGTGGCTTCGGGGGCTAAATTGGGAGGGGAAGTCCGACAGACATGTGCCACGGCTGGATGGAGCGGACAGGGGGCACTGTAGGCTGCCGTCACGGAACAACACCATTGGCACCCTTTCATCGCCACGGCGACCAGTCACAACAGTTCCTCACACGCGCAGCGAGCCGCCACATTCTCAGCCGTCTCCGTGTGACCAGAACGGAGCGCCCGTTTGAATGAATGTAGGAGTGTGTGTGAGTAAGCTCTGTGTGTGTGTGTGTGTGTGTGTGTGTGTATGTATGTGAAGAGGTGGGGTGGGGGGGGATTATAAGCGTGTGTGGGTGAAAAGATTAGTGTGTGTACATGAATACATATGTGCTTATGTATGTCTGCCTCCCTGAATGACTATATGTGTGTCTGTATGTTTTCTTAACTATTTGTGTGTGTGTGAGTGAGTGTGTGTGTGAGTGAGAGAAAGAAAGACTGTGTGTATGTGTGTGTGTGCATAATGTCAGCAAGAGAGGAATGTGAAGCTGAACTACCTCTAAGCACACAGGCCAGACTGAAACCTCAAACCTCTACCGCTTACCAGCTAAAAGCACATGGATGGACAGACCGACAGACTGACAGACCGACCAACCGACCAACCACACACAGCGGAGGCTGAAACTTGAGCAGCGGTGCATCGCGAATTCAATTAGCTCTGAATTTAACAAGCTGATGAGGCAGCTAACGCCGGGCTCTGTTCATTTATTAGGCCTGTCAATTACGGAGCGCGTTATAGACGCCGGTGGTGCACGCCGTGGATAAAACAAGTGACACATTTTTAATCACATCTACATTTCCGCCTCCGACAGCCAAAAAAAGGGACGGCGGCTGCCAGAGACTTTCTAAAGTTACTGAAAAGACTTTAAGCCTCCTGCTCAAATCACAAACTAATCTGCAGGCTGCATCTACACGGACAATATGAAATTAATTATGATGTCAGAAATAATTTCACTTTCCACTATATCACAGCAGGAATGTGGCAGGAGATAAAAAGCTAATTTTCCGAAGTTTATTAGGCACAGAATGATTACACTAATCTTCATTAAACTTATTTTTTTCTTCAACCTTTAAAATGAAACTCCACAGGTCTTAGAACGAGGTGGAATAACAACACACTACTATCTCTCCTCTGCTGGAAGACTTTCCGGACTTTACAGGTTAGCAGGGCCATTGACCAACTCGATCTTTGGCTCACAGCACGACGTTTAACAGGCTCTTTGATACAACAGGACTCCTCTTCATAGGTCTCTCCCTGAACCTCCCCACTGCAATTAATGGGGCCCTTGGTATGTGATGCTAGGGGTTATTGGCTCCTAGAGAAAATCAAGAGTGTCACTGTCAGGTGGACTGACCAACTCACCCACCCACCCTCCTGACAGAAAAAAAAGTCTCTGATTAAACTAAAAACACTTTATCATGGATTGTTAACTAATTTCATACTTGTTTGTGATTCGCGAATGTGTAAAATATTCTTCCTCTTTAAACTGAAGAAATGAAGAAAAAAAAAAAAAGAAAAAACCTGCATCAGCTGTGACCAGGGCGTCACTCCACATTCCAGAGTAGGGCCCAGTTACCTGCTGTGGTGGGGTGGTGGTGGGAGCAGAACCTACTTCCGACGGGTGGGCAGCAGGGTGATGAATACAGTCAGTGTGCCCCGTGGTGGCCTCCGGCACAGACTCCCAGTGTGCCTCAAGGCAACCCCCCCCCCCCCACACACACACACACACATACACATACATCCGAGTCCCTATCCCCACCCCACCACCACCTCCTTGCCCTCAAACCTGGCCCAGCTGGGTCCAGGTAAACAAACCCTCTGTCATGTTCAACAGCCTCACACTCCGTATGCTCCTCTACTCCAAAAGCATACTGTGTAAACTCTGTGAGAAATTATAATTAAGGAGAATTGTATTGACCTGCATTGCATGCATGCGCGTTAATGAGTACATGAGAGACACAACACCCTGACCTTACCAAAGGGCGCCGCACTGGTACTCTATGTTGAGAGGAAAAATCTTTTCAACAGCTATGCAATGGTTGACTGTGTAATAGCGGGATTTGTAGAGGGATTGTGCAGACAGACACAATCTGCACTAATCGAGAAATGTCTTTCCTTACATTTTGAGTGTTCAAGAACACAGAAAGTCTTTTTGTGAAGAGCATTATCTAAACAAACTGGGAAAAAACGTTGTCCTCTCCACCAATCCATACATCCACAATGGCACAAAGAATCAAAGAGCAATTGTGAATAGAGAAGGATTTAAAAAAGAGCATTCACATAAAAAGTATTGATTTTGTGAGGAAAATGGAACCGAAATGTCCTCAGGCAAGAAATGGCCCAAAGATGGGTTGTGATCAGAATATAAAGAGCCCTCCTAACCTTGGCAAAAAACATCCTTGAAATACATACACTTAGATTACAATATTTACACTGCTCATCGTATACCCATTGATCAGAGAGCAAAACTCAATTGACTTTGTTTAAACAAACGGTAGTTCATGCTACTGCCTCCATACTACAGTGATTAGCATTGATTTATTCCGATTCCCAAGAGAACCTCAATGGTTAAGTTGCACTTTAGTTGCAGCTTGGAAACACAGCAATACTGAGAGAAAGAGAAAGAGAAAGAGAGAAGGAAGGGGGTGGGAGAGAGAGAGAGAGAGACGGAGAGAGAAAGAGACAGAGAGACAGACAGACGGACAGAGAGAGAGAGAGAGAGAAAGTAACAAATAAAACCCAGAGCCAAGCCAGATCAGTCCCAGAGGAGAAGCTAAGCCTGAACACAAAATGACACAAACAAAGAAGAAGGAATGGAGACAGAGAGACGGCAACCAAGAGACGGCCAATTGAAAGTTTTAGGAAATTAGGTCTTTTGAATCTCAAAGAGAGAGAGAAAAATCTAGAAGAATGATTTTTTTTTTTACTTCCCATTAGCCAGACTACACATTTTTTCAAGTGTACTGTATGCTTGTTTAATGGTCACTATTTTTTACCACAGACTTTTACCACAGTGTTTAAAATGTATGCTAACATGGCTATGTCTGCATACATCAAGGCCTACATCATACAGTGTATATCACCAACCACAATAGGAGGTGCTCACACACACTCCCTTGCTTAGCAGGGATCTCACATATAAATTGGCAGGGGGTGGTGACCACTAATTCCTGATTCCAAGTCGGCCATGACTGTCCCTGGGTAGCTCGAGTCTGACCCCTGGTTCTCTCTTATCGCTTGCTGGCTGAACGTGAGAGGAATCGATGAGGATTAAAGGGGCATTCATTCTAACATTTCTGTGGATAGGACGAAGCCTAAGATCTCCAGTTCGAAAGCGCTAGCCAGGAAAGGCCACTTTCGTTTTGGAAGAGCCGCAATCCCAGCGGTGCCTTCCGAAATGTGTTTGAGGTTATTTTGACTAGCGAGGTGGAAGGTGGAATATCTAACACCTCCACACACAGTACAGTACCCTCAGAATTATTTCAGCATTTCTGTGTAGTTCAAAAAGTAGCTGTGAATATGTTGCCCCAAATACTAAATCCTTTCTTCATTTTCTCGGACTGGAAAGGCTTCTTGGACCCTTTTCATATTTCACCATTGGATCTGACAAAATTCAGAAGAGGGAGCAAGGGGGGGGATAAGCATGAGCTAACATGGCACCCGTTCTTGGCACCAGCCGCCTCTAAAGCAACCAGATGCCCAAGTATGGCCCTGTGCCTCTCAAGACGAGCCATTGGCATGCGGGGCACCTGGAGCTTCCCAAGGTGTCGGGAAGAGCCTGGCGAAGTGGCGAGGGGCCACGTCGGTGACACACGCCAGACACGAACTCTCTGTAGAGGTGAGTCACGGAGAAAACCGAGGACAAAAAACCCTCCGTGGAGGCGTGTTGAGAGAAGCACAAGAGACAACAGAGAGCTCTGTGTGTAAAACGCATCCCTGCCAGATGAAGAAGAAAAAGCAAACAACCCCAGGGGCACGTATGCTGATGAGCTCATCTGTCTGTCAGAAGGCTTGCAGGTCAGATGAGCTGTTTGTGTTTCTGTTTGCGATGATCTGGTGGGGTGATGTATGTTCGTGTAGGCCTACCTGACGGGCCAGAATTTCCTCTGTGTGATTTCATGCATTTGTTTTTTGTTTTGTTGGTAACAACACTGCTTGTCAGGGAAAAGGAAGAGAGAGATGGAGAGAGAGAGAGAGAGAGACACACACACAGAGAGACAGAGAGAGAGAGAGGGTGACATGTTTTTCACCGGGGACTGTCTGTCTGATGCCAGACCAGGCCAATCCCAACCAAACCCAACCCACGGCTGAGGAGACAGCCGCCGCAAAAAGGAAGAGGAAGAAAAATGGTAGCAATTTAGGTCAAGCTTGTGGATGGGCAGAATGGGTGGTTGGGCAAGACAGAGAGAGAGAGAGAGAGAGAGAGAGAGAGAGAGAGAGAGAGAACACAAGAGAGAGAGACAAAGATAGACAAAAACAAAGAACCAATGAAAGGAAAGAAGAGAGAGAAAGAAAAATAACTCTGAAGAGAGAGACCATGGAAGTTTGTGGAGACAGAGAAAGTGTGATAGAGAGAGGGAAAGAGACAGCCAGACAGACAGACAGACAGACAAAGAGGAGAACTGACAGACAACACCAACATGGGGACAGGTGCTTAGCCACGCACCAGAGGAAGATGGATGGAAGTGGTAAGTGAGGAGGTGTCCAAACATGACGGAGTGTCTGCCTCTCGCCTCAGGGGGAGGACGAGGCCACAGTGGGTGGAGGACGACTGGGGGGGGCGGGGGAGGGGGGCGACCTCACACACACACGCACACCAGTTCCATCCAACATCACGCTCTTTAAATGCATTCTCACTCCATAGAATACTGTTGCTCTTGGAAAAAGACTGTTGAGACGTTAATGCCGCATTTGGCAGCAGATATGAAACATTTCAAATAATTCTCTCTCTCTCTCTCTCTCTCTCTCTCTCTCTCTCTCTCTCTTTCTCTTTCTGCAAGAGTTCTAGTCTGTGGCTGAATTTATTCCAATCTAAAGAACAGTGTTGGACAGAAACTCAACTGGACAGGATGGTATTAACTGCCGCGGTTTTGGACAAACAAACACATTTTAGACGACAGAGCGGGCTTTCAGGCTGCTGCAGGGTCCTGAGCTAATTGTATTTCGTTCACTTTCAGCTGTCTGTTGAGACTTGCCGAGATCTCATTACCAAGATTCTCAGACCAGCACCATGAACAGCAAAGAGTATAGACCCCACACCCATTCTTACAACCGTCTGAGTATCTGCACAAATACAGATACATTGAATTCACAGCATACAACAGTGAATCTACAGCATACAGCACAGAACGCACACTATGTTGGATTTTCAAAGCAAGGCCAAGAAGCCCAAGAGGCAGGAGCACAGGGTTGAAATGTATTCTACCCAAAGCATACACGGCAAACTAAGAGCCAATTTACCTTTTCTACGGCACACAGGAAACTCCACCACCAGGAAATTAATTTGACATTTCGAGCCGCTTACGAGCAGGCATGCAAGCCAAGAGTATGTAAACAATATGGAGTGAGTTGCTCTTTTAAGATGGTCTAGTGCACTGACCCTATTCCAGAGGCTAGGAGCAAAATAAGGGCACGAAGCTTCGAAAATAAAGTCTGGCCTACTTCTCTGAGGCATACTGTACTGATGCACTCGAGGAAATACAACAACTGCTGAAGCTGCTGAACTCAAGACATGAATAATGCGATAAAAACATGCATACAGTATGTTTGCTGGATATACAGCATCTATAATGCTATGGGTTTACTGTCATAGCACAACATTCATCATATTTATGGCTTATACTGTATATATATATATATATGCAGTCACTGAGCTATTGATATTCTTCTGAAAATGCAAACATATGGCAGAAAGTAGCTGAAGAACAACAAACAGTGAATATGCGAAAAGTCTGAAAAACAACTCCTCTATTTGCCAACAGAACTCGTTTGAATTTCATTTCATAGTGACACTCATGCAGCACAGTTGCCACAGCTTTTCATACAAATCCCTAATTAAAAACAAAAAAGTGGCGGAGCTCAAATAAATAAAAAAAAGAGCTTGGGCTCGAAATGAAACGGGATGCAAGACAGACAGAGAGAGACAGACACGACACGGCCAAACCCGAAAGAGAGAGGGAGGGAGGAGAGAGAGAGAGAGGTATGGCCAAACCTGAGAGAGAGAGAAAGAGAGAGATAAACAGAGAGAGGGAGAAAGAGAGCGAGAGAGAGAGAAAGAGATGACCAAACCTGAGAAAGAGAGAGAAAAAACAGAGAGAGAGAGAGAGAGGGAATGATGACCAAACCTGAGAGAGAAAGAAAGAGAGAGAGAGACTCGATGCCCCAGCGAAGTGTGGAGAACGTGGCTCTCAGACACAGACCAGTGTGCCGGATGATTGGCTCATGTGCCCGCAGGGTAAGTAAACTCTCATTCTCTCTCTTTCGCCCTCTTGTTCTCTCTCTCTCTCTCCTTCTCTCCCTCTCTCTCTCTCTCTCTCTCTCTCTCTCTCTCTCTCTCTCACTCTCTCTCACTCTCTCTCTCTCTCTCTCTCTCTCTCTCTCTCTCTCTCCCTCCCCCATGCCAGCGCCTCTCCCAGCAGTAGTGGATGTGTTTCCAGACGGATGGTGGAAGGCAGAGCTCCACACACAAACTAAACTAAACAAACAAACAAACAAACAAACACACACACACACACACAAATGAGCAGCGGATAGCACAGATCGAGGAGTGGAGAGAACAGCAAATTCCCCCGCTGGCTGAGAAAGAGTCGGCCTCTCTGCCTCTCACCTCCCTCACCTGACTGGTCAGAGAGGTGATGTTTATCCTCTACCTAGGCCTCCTTGAGCTCGCATACACACACACACACACACACACACACACACAGTCAACAGTCTAACACTCACACACTGCATCTCCTGATGAGTTTGAGTACACGTTGCTACTCCCTGGAGAGGAGCTGGGAACTTCATGAATACTGACATTCTGCTAGAAACACACACACACACACACACACACACACACACAAATAGGGAGGCAGAAAGTGAGAAGGGGGAGAGGGGGTATGATGGTAGAGAGAGAGAAAACAAGAGATTGACTGAGATGAGGAAGTACGTGGCTGGATTTGCCATCTTCTCATTCCCCTCCCTAAGGTGACTGACCTAACATAACCATACCTCTGAGACCTCAAATCCGTACGCCTTTTCCACTTTCCTCTCCCTGATACAAAGCACACGTCCATGTGTGATGCGGGGACGAGACTTAGCATACCTGTCGGAGTCACCTATTCCCCCTTCACATCTCCTTCCCACACAGACGGCCCTGGCTTTTACAATGTTGTCAGATAAGTGCTCCAGAATTCTTTTCTATAAATTACATACTGCTGCGAATCATAATTGAAAAAAAGAAAGGCACTGAAGCCTTACACCATGGGAAAGGAGATAGCTGAATGGAGACATGGCGCGATATCAGAGTGGTATTGTAAAATACGGGCAGTGTAGTAAAATAAAACGAATTTCATTTAAAAGCACTCCTACAGTATGCACCAGTTGCTGCAGCAAATTCACTCCTTTTGTACCCGATGAATCTATTCAGAAGAAATAATAAATGAGACCTCGTAATCAGATTATTAACAATTATCCAAAGACAGGACAAATCATCCATTTGAGAAAGGACACAGGGATGAAGACGCATTAAAGAGCTGATGTGCTAAGACATGAGCGCCAGTTTCATGCTTTATTTGTGCCTTAAAAAAGGGCATCGTTATGTACTAACAGACCGCATATGATTGAAAGTGCATTCTGCCGGGCACGGGACTGCTGTCAGGCAAGCTGTGCTTATCTTACTCAAGCATATGCATTCATGAGAAGATTGAGGAAGAGGTGGGGATGTCAGGCAAAAACATGGGAGGAGAAGTGCTATGCGTGATTGATTAGGTATTCCTGCATACACTCCTAAAATGAATGTGTTGTCCCTATCTGGACACAGAGATGTGATAAAAACTACTAATGTTCCCTCATAATGTTTGTAGTCAAATGAGTTCTTAAGTGTACATGTACCTACAGTTAAGTTTCAATTCTAATAATTATCTCAGAGAGGCCTAGGCCCTATTATTTTCTTCTATAGCCTTATAGGTACAGTACGAGACAGTAAACAACAACAAGAAATAACTATTACATCACAGACTCACGCTTACTCCACACACACACAAACATAAGGATGGCTGTCTCTTTCACCGACGGCTATTTAGGGAAGCTATTATCCTCATCCTGTCTTTGTGTTAGGCACAGAGGTCTGCATTGTGCTCCTCTTCTTAAGTTCCGAGGCGCGGGCTGCTGCTACTATCCCACTGAACCTAACGACTGCACTAATTCCGCCTTTCATGTGGTTGCCGGGGTTGGAGAGGATCTTAAAGCTTTGTGGCCCGCTAGCTGTGAGGTGGCACCACCACCACCACCACCACCAGCACCACCAGCACCACCAGCAGCAGCAGCAGCAGCAGAAGGAGCCTCTTGCATTAACACACCGAGCCGTGGGTCTCCTGGTTTGCCGTTCACAGCCGGGTCATTTACATAATGCTGTCAGACAGCCTGGCGAATGAGATGCCTGCGCTCCCTTCGCGATATATGAATATTTCAAACACAGGCGTGAGGAGGGGGGGGGGGGGGGGGTGCTGTTGACTGGGCAGATTGCGAGCCTCTAATTACAAGGCAGGCCCAAACTTTGCACTTAGCGGAGCGTTCGCGGCCTGACAAACTAACAATGAAATCAATAATTCACTGACCCCATGCTTGCCCTCACCCGCTGCACATTCTGAAATCAGCGTCAAATGTTGTTCTAACAGCAGCTTGGATGAGCAGATGGAGTTTATGTGGCATCTCAGCTGGCAAAGTATGTGTGCACAAAGAATGGAGAGTGGGAGACATTCACAGGCTCTTAACCACCACTGGAATGTGGATCCAGACTGTCTTGGTCCTTTGGCACTGAATGGTAGGAGATGATGCTACTGTCTTTGTATTTTTTTTCCATTACTGACATGATCTGCCCCCAGTTTAGCTTCAGTTTAACCATAATAACAGCTTCTCGCTCTAGAATTACTACCCAGGCATGTTCATTGATCTAACACCCATTGAGAAATTTGCTTTTCTCCTGACTTCTGGAACACACTAAGAAACACTCTGCACTCATCCTCCTCCATATGTTCCACAACAACATAAAAAAAAAAAAACAATAACAACACCATAACAGATGACGGTCGTCAGCGCGGAATACCAACTCGACTTCCAAAGGTCAGTGGGAAATGATGCCTCTCACTCACTTTTTTTCCGTCTGGCCAATTAGCTCACGGTTCTGGGCAAGGCCAACGGGTCCAGCCTCGCTAACAAATGAGGGTGTAGCGTAATTAGCCAGGGCGCAAAGGGCCTGACCTTGCACGCACGCACGCAGGCACGCACGCACGCACCCACGCACCCACGCACTAACGCAGGCGGTGGCCCATGGTAGGCAAGAAAGCGCTGACGACACACACACACACACACACACACACACCGCCGGCCTCACGGTAGCGCACCACTCCCCTGCCCTTCCCTGCCCAAGAAGGCCGCCTCAGTTTTCCAGCGGGATGAATGGCCTTCACAGCTCCCGGCCCAGCTGCCGGCGGTGCTCGTTGAGCCGAAATGGAAAACATAACAGCGCAGTGAAGGGAGAGAGTGCAAACCTGTGAAACGACGATAATTTAGCTCCTGAGTGTTTTTTTTGGGGGGGGAGGAGAAATCAGTCGGTGGTAATCAGAGGACATTAAGCACTGTGTCTCTTTATGGGCACTTGGAAATAGGCGCCGTTATGGTGTCATCACGCCGCGCAATTGTGGGAAATGTAAGACCGCGCGGATGTGTCGTAACACAAGATATATATACAATGAAACATATGGTCTGTCTTCATTACCGGGGGAAGCCTAAGGACGAGGCAGAAGATTACAGGGAGTATCTCATTAATCAAGAGAATTCTTTGTAGTGTCAGGCTTACACATGGCACTTTTTTTCTACACACGGAAGGCAGGTTGACATATTATCCCGCGTCTCTCTCCAACAGAGAGCACGCCGACCACGAAACCTTGAAGCTGAACAAACATCTGTACACTGCAGTCTTATGCATCATCAAATGTACGGTGTGTGTGTGTAGGCAGCGAGAACTTTAATTGCTCCTCGTTACACGGCACAAATGTAAAGACGTGCAGTCTCCGATGGAAATGTACAACCTTTGCTCTTCGTGGAGGCACGTGTAGAGCTGTGATTCACGGTAACAGTGGCTAAAATGTGGCTAAAATATGAAACATTTCCCTAATAAACAACACATGACCTGAAGGGCCCGGGTCAAAGCGCTGATGGGGAGACATAACGATGCTGATTGCTTTACTAGATCAGTGTGGGGTGGAGGCTCATGTCTCGTTAAACAAATCAAAACAAAACCACACACAAAATAAAAACGCTCACACGCCGTGCAGGTTGAGCTCAGTCTCGAGGGCCCTCTCCGCCGTGATGCTCCCCTTTTATTTATTTATTTCGCCCAATAAAAAGGGGAGAAAATAAAAGAGGAGTCTCTCTGGAGGGCCACTGAGCCTGAGAAGAGAACAATATGGGTGTTAAATTAAGCCATACGCTTCCACTCCAACGGTACAGAGAGAGAGAGAGAGAGAGAGACAGAGAGAGAGAGAAAG
>NC_085007.1:16446047-16463547 GCF_963854185.1 Sardina pilchardus | reverse complement strand
ACACATTTACTGTGAAATAATTCACAGTGCAGCCCCACTCAGCATTTCAAAGTTTGCGGTAATCCCGATGTCTTCACAATACCAGCGCAGCCGTCAATCATGCCAGCTCGAACCACACAGTGAAGTTCACGCTGGTGACCCACGAGGATGAAGCCAGCCAGCCAGCCCTGTTAGCATTCCAGATGATTTAGCTGTCAGTTTGATGGATCGTGAACTCCTCGGGCTGAGGGGGAAATAGTCATTGTAAGCCTCTCTAATTAAAAATAAAACGCCGCAAACACAGTCAAAGTACCCACAATGCACTGAGCCTGTTTCCACCATTTGAAGAATGACAATAAAAAAGGTTCAGGAAATATCTAGAGGAATGCTTGAAAATCATCCCTGACCCACACGGTCTTTCATCTCATAACTTGCGAGTAAACACAATACATTTGAGGGATTTGGTGAGACGTATAAAAAAAGGATAACACAGACAGATTTCCTGATGATCAGGATATTATGAAACCATCCTTGTGTGCCTCATTACCGACTGATGGCGCATCTTAAAAATGAAACGAGTGCCGCGAGCGAGGGCTCCCCTATGAAACACATGAGGGAGGAAGAGGGAGAGGAGAGGACCTCTTCTTACAGACTGATGGCATTTCTCATCTCTCGGCCTCTAATAAGCCTTAAAGTACTGGGTTACCCCCACACACACACAGAAATATAGAATGATTGAGAGAGAGAGAGAGAGAGAGAGAGAGAGAGAGAGAGAGAGAAGGAGACTTAAAGAGATGCTTGCATCAAAATTAAAAGCGGCACATTAATGATGCCTCCTTTCAGCTAAATAAATTTCCCATTAAGAAAGTCATTAGGGAAACAAATGGCCAAGCCCTTTGAGAATAATGAGAAACTTCCCCCACGTAACCTTTTTCGATAGTCTGCGCCCAAGATGCGCTCAAATAGGCCTTAAAGAGTGAATGTGATTCTGTGAAATTGGAGCGGAAATTTGCATAAGTTATTTGCTGTTGAACTGTGAAGAACTGGGGAGGTTTTAGCCTATGTAGATGCACTGGTGAGATACAAATGGTCTGTGCAAATGTCAGTGTGTAAGGCAGTAACTTGTTCATTTTAGTCATATGAAAGTAATTTTAAAAAGTTCAAACAGAGAGGAGGACAATTTTCGGGTCTAAAAGTCATTGCATACCCCACCCACACCCACACCCATACACAACTGTAAAATGACTCAGTATATCATATAGCTACCATCCTTCATCTGTTATGGTGGGTTACGACAACATATTGCAAACTAGAAAAGCACTCAGAGAGCGCAAACCTCCACCAAGTGAACACATAACCACCTCCTGCATCCAGGAGGTGATACGGATCACTCCCAAAATGTAATAGTTTCTTCCTTTCTCATTTCAGACCTTCCCAGAATGAATCAGATACTCTGTACTTTAAGCTATTCAACAATTTATTAAATAAACTCAAAACTGTCTTGACACACGAATTTGTAAGTATTTGTATGCATTGCGCTGATGTTGTCCATGTTGTTTGACAGTTAATATTTCATACAAAGCAGCAACAAACTGCACTTGTCACCCAAAGGTCTGGAATAAATTGTGTTGCTGTTCCTTTTGTCACCATGAAATGTCATTCTACCAACTATAAACCCACCTTTATTGTACATTGATTGGTTTATATGGTCAGTTCAAATGAAAGAAAATCAGATAGATGACATATAGAGTAGAACAGTGAGTGAAATTACAGTAACCCTTTCACCTTCTCATGACAGTCGGTGCATTTAAACAGTCCATCAGCAGTCGTGACACTCCTGTACAGCTCATATAAATTCAAAATGTTGTTCTCTGGGTAGAACTGAAACAAGGCCAGACACCAAACTTATTAAGGCCCATGTGGCCATCTCCCTCTCTCTCTCTCTCTCTCTCTCTCTCTCTCTCTCTCTCTCTCTCTCTCTCTCTCTCTCTCTCTCTCTCTCTCCCACCCTCTCTCTCTCTCTCGCTCCCTCTCAGGATAGAGAGCTGTTTGAGTGTTTTGCAGGTAATAAGACGTGTGGGCGAGTGTGGCCTGAGTGGAGCAAATACCACACAAAACATACACTCTCTCCATTACACGCCTTTGATCCGCAGCGAGCAGCATATAACCCTAGCAGATTAGCATTTTTTATTTGAAATATGCTCGAGCATTAAACAGCCCACAACACTCATTTGTAGTGGGGGCAAAGTACTCCTGGGACCACTAAGTGTCCCTGATTATGCCTGTTTAAAATTGCAGGTGGCATTCTGTTACTGAGATACTCTTCTCTCGTGTGTATTACTGTGGATTGATATTCATTATTCAAAGTGAAAATGCATTACGCTTATGCTTTTAGAAAAATAAAAAAAAAGCTGGGGCACACAGTGTTGTGTAGTCTGCTTGGTTTTTGAGGGGGATTACGTAAGTATTGTGCAGTAATGTTGTTGCAAGAAAGCTAACTGGTAAAAAAAAAAAAACATGCGAGGTCTGGTAGACCAAGACATCCTGGACCAGAGCCTGTATACACAAAGCATCTTAAGGCAAAAGATAACTTCAGACTAGACGATTTAGCAGACATTTCTAAAAAATGCCGGGCATGTCCATGTTGACTTTAGGAGTCCTCATTTCTTTTGACTAAGAGCAATATACAAAACACCCCAGCACTAAAACCAGCACCTGCAAGTGGAAGAGCTCCTTCTTACTCATCACCACCAGCGGAAGTCTGCCATTTCCATCATTCCACGTCTCAGTGTTTAGGAATGCAGTTGCAGAATCACTTAAAATACATCTCAATCACGATGGCATGAATTGCGGAGCTTTTCAGGGATGCGCTGACGTCAACAACCAACTGAATCAACCCACTCACTGCTGAAATGGAACTGGTCTGCAGCGTTGTTGCCGGTTTCACTTTTAGTTTATTTTTTGTCACATCAACTATAAAGCACAAAACAGTACAACTCCAGCTGCTTTTAAATGTGCTATATAAACAAATCTGAGTTTTGAATGTTATGAGAATGTTTGCATGATAGCACATTAATGACTTCAGTAATGGTTTCAGAGGTTAATCCAGCAGCAACGTGCCGCCAATCAAGAAGGTGCCGAGTCTTGTGCTGAATGCCTAGGCACTGTGGAATCCGTGACAATTTCTGTCAGGAGCGCTGAAGGCTTTAGCAGAAGTGCCTGGAAGGACGAACGTGTGTCACCTCCTCCCTATTTCACCACGCTGTCAGTCTCGACCCATCAGCTGGAGTGGGAGAAGGAGGAGGAGGAGGAGGAGGAGGAGGAGGAGGAGGAGGGGAGGAGATGCAGCAAACTCGGAGTGCTGTTGGGGAGGAGGGGGAGAACTCAGACCCCTCCAGATGAACTGGAGCTCGAGCGCTAAGCCTATACATTTGGAATGACATAAGCATGTCTCGGGCCAAGCCTGCAAAAGGGTTGGCTGGCTTCCAGGCACTGAAAGCAACTGGATTTATCAGAGAGCAGAGACTGGTGTGGTTTTCTGGTGTGAATTCTAAAATATCAGTATTATCAGTGCTGTGTGAGTGTATGTGTGTGTGTGTGTGTGTGTGTGTGTGTGTGTGTGTGTGTGTGTGTGTGTGTGTGTGTGTGTGTGTGTGTGTGTGTGTGTGTGTGCGTGTGTGCGTGCGTGCGTGCGTGCGTGCGTGCGTGCGTGCGTGCGTGCGTGCGTGCGTGCGTGCGTGTGTGTGAATGTGTGTGTGAGCGTGAGAGTGTTGAAAGTGTAGCCGAGTTTCACAGTTCATCTATCAAAGGAGTATCCTTCTAAGTCCAAAAATAGGCAAGAACAACTGCTACTTTATACACATTACACCGGATGAGTCCAATACCACAACCTTTTAAGAGTGTCAGATACTGTGTACACTCACAAACGCTGAGCCAGACCCAGCGATTAGCTACACTCTCTGCCCCTCTCCAGAACAAAGATCTCACACCCTATAAACTTCTGTCTAAATATGGACGTGTGGCAAATTTCCTGGATAAAAGTGTCATTCTTTTATTTTGCTCAACCATTGTGGCTCCGTTGAACCTGGCTAATGTGAGAAAGATATGAACTGATATTTCAGATGGGGTTAAGCTGCTCGGGCCACGGGGTCTCAGCAGTGTGTTTATCGTGCTGTTGTGTTGAGTCGAGGGAATCAGGCCATTAAATAAACTGGAGGTGTCTGCAGTGCAAAGATTGAGCTGGGTGCAAATTCATTGGACACTGTGCGCGGCGCCCATTACGTTTTCCACAGAGGCGATCTAATGCTGAAAAATGGCAGCGTCTCAACAGCTAATTTGGAATAATGGGCCTGTGCTGTGTGTGCAGCTAGCATGCAGCTTTCCTTGCAGTGACCTGGGAGGGAAAAGTGAGGGTGTGTATGGGTGTGTGTGTGTGTGTGTGTGTGATTGTGTGAAAGAGAGAGAGAAAGAGAGAGAGAGAGAAAGTCCCTTCAGCATTTTACAATCTTGTGATTTTGCCATTTGAAGCATTTCCTGCAATTTTATAGCCTTGCTGCAATATTCTCACACATAAAATGCAAAAGTTATGGAATTTCTACATAATGTGTGACGGTCTATCTTATTAGAATTTCTGTCATTAAAAACACTGCAATTCTGGCTGCATTCTTTAAGAGTCCACATTTCACAATACAAAGGCAGATTCCATCGACTACCACCCACAACAACCACAACAGACCCCTAGGGAAGCATCCTGCATCATGCAATTATGAAGAGGAGACAGACGAGATAAAGACAGAATGCCGCCGTCACTTGTCAATCCCAAGTGACAACATGAGAATGAGCTCTTTCCTATGCTAGGGCATAAACCGCTAATGATGTCGATGAAGAAGATGATGAAGGCGACGATGATGATGATGGCGATAACGTTGATACTGTGCATGATGATGATAGTGATGATAACAGGACATAGCCTTATTCCCTCAGTGGCACTGACAAAAGATCTATGATAAAGAGGGGTCCCTGAGGAGGCAGTAGCCTTTCATCCTGAAGGAGGCACCCAGGCGTGTCATTGGAAAAAATTCTAACAGTGTTTAGCCCTAAAGAGAGAGATGGACAGAGACAGAGAGAGAGAGAGAGAGAGAGAGAGAGGCGGAAGGGTGGCAGAGAAAGAGAGACTGTATCTGTATTGAGGAGGATGCGCAACACTCCACTGACCAAACAGCCTGATGCAAACAACATCAAAGCCTTGAGAAGCTGACCTGCATGTGGTAGTGCTCTTTCTAAATGGGAGAAACACTGAGAAACACATCGGAGATATACAGGCTGTACTGTATTGTACATCTTTTACCATCATTAATGATTTACTATGGCCTTGGCATGACTAGCATATGCTCTGTCAGTCATAGTTGAGCTACAGCATACGATCATCTATTCAGTTTGAAGATGAAGATTTCCCAGATCGATCAACACAACAGCTACAGTATACAACTAAACTAAACTACATCTGCCTTGTGGTTTACTGAAAGCAGAGGACGTTGGCAAAGCTTGTGCTATGCCCTAGAGATCACTGCTAGTTTCTTCCTGTCTGAATGTGGTTTAAAACCATGACCTGTCCTCTACTCCGTCAGTTTGACGTGATCTGAAGATGCTCATATTTTTTCAGCCCCATTCAATCATGGGAACTAAACGTAAAGTATACAGTACACATTGCATCTTTATTTGTGTAGCACTGGATATTACAGACATATACAGTAGGCTACATACAGATTGTGTATGTACAGCACAATGGTAAGAGGGGGGATTCTGATTCTCTTGTCTTTCATTGGGAAATGGACTGTTAAGTCTGTTAAGCCTGGTTTCTGCTGAAATACGTGAGAAGGAAGTGTCTCGCAACAGTTGTTTCAACAAAGAGTTGCCAAATGGGATCTGTGGCTGAGCAAAACTCAAAGCAAACTTTGGGAAACTATAAGCTGTGGTTTTCGCCTGCAAGCTTAAGTCAGAATGCATGAAAACATATGCCTCATAAGTCTACTACAGCATGAGGAAAAGAAAGAAAAAGAAACACACACAACAAAACAAAACAAGTCAACTCCTTTGAACTAGGAAATCCAAAATGACAATTGTCAGCGTCTTCCCGCTGGTAAGGACTCTTATTCTGCGCACCTAGAAGCAGCCTTTCTAGACGCCTGTCATCACTATAAATAATATGATTATGTGGACATGACATTTGAAGTGTGGGGGGATTATATTGCTGAATAATTCAAATTCCAAATCAAATGAATAATTAATGCCCAGATTAATTCTCCCCAAGGGGTCAATCCGCTCTCACGCGGTAAAAGGATCCTGGCGAAGGAACCTCAAAAAACACTTGACACTCGTCTGACAAATGTGACAGCCGGCTTCCGCTTGCACGGGCTGAATGCATATCAATCCTGGCAGTTATTGATTTTACACACGAGGGGGGTTGAGTGATAGCTGCTAACGATGCTAATATGTCCCATGTCCTATATAGCCCAGCATCGCATAAGTTCCCCCCTTTGTATGGAGGGATGATGGATGAGTTTTATGCCAGCAGGATGGCACATTGTACTGCACTGCTTGTTCAGAAAAAGGGTACTGCATTTCACTAATCCCACTAAAGCCAATGGACCTCCCCTGTCACAAAATATCTATGATGGATACTGCCGTGGAGTCTTGCCGGCAGGTATTTTTTAAAGGTTTATTTTTATACTTTCTCTTACTCTGCAGCACAAAGGCCTCAAAAATGTCTGGTCATTAAGATTACATATTCGAAAGGACAGGTCAACAGTGGTGACAACCAGTGACTTTTTCCAAAGGCCTTGGCAGTCTTTAAACGTGCTTTTATTATGAAGCATAGTGCAATGGCCCTGCGCTGCAGTCGTGAACCTTGAGTTCAGTGCAGCATCTCAGAGACCGGGAGCGAGAGCAGCAGGACGAGCAGGACGAGCAGGACGGCTCCCTCTTGCCCCCGCTGCTCATAAACCAAGAGGCGGTGTGCTGCGCTGAACACCACCATGGTGCCATAAAAATAATAATAAAAAAATAAAAAGAAATGATGAATAAAGCTCCGGGCTACCGAGACAGACCCTGGAGGAAGAGGCTGAATAATGCCTCATCATCAGGTTACGAGTCTGTTCCCCGCCGCTGCGGGCCGCCCAACCCCCCCCCCCCCCCCCCCCGCGGCACTGTCCCCTGTCTCCTGTCCTCGGTGCCCGTTTATGGAGAGTCCGAGAGGAGGCATCCATCCCTGAGATCAGAGCTCAGGGCCCGGAGCTCCTCTCTCCCTGGCCTGTGTCCAGTGCGAGAGTATCCATCACGCCCGATACACGGGCTCGGGACAAGGCAGTTCCACCAGGGGAGATGAGGGCCAGCAGTGAGTTGGAGAGTCTGATGGCTCCATTCCCACGGCTAACAGATTCATTAGTATCTGTCCTATAGAGTCCCAGAAAGGTCAAAGTAAACAGTGGCAGTAGATAAGCATGCTGTGACCGGCTTCTCTGCTCTTTTTTTCTCTGTGAGATAAGACCGTGTGGGGAAATGTCAATGATGGAAACTCTTTTATGGATATCAACAGGTGTTTAATAACATACTATTTGATGATTATATTGTGCTAATATGTAAAATACATCTAAAAGATTTCCATTCTTCTAGCTCTTCGTGAATTTCATACCTTCCACTGTGCAAATACCGTTTGCTCTGTGGCGCGTAGTGAGTTTTTGCACCTAAGAGCTAAATCGTTCTGCTACACATCACATGACATATTGCATCATTACAGGTGTCACTAAATCCAACACGTCAAACAAGGCCCAAGACAGTAATCGCTGAAATGTACATTTTCTAATTTAAACGCGGGACTAAATCAATTTGACTGGGGCCCCGTTCGGAATACACACAAAATCGATGGATTAAAATCTTTGCGAACGGGCCCCGACTCCCGTCGTGAGTCGTCCTTAATTGATCTAAATGCCTCTACAGTGAACGGTTCAATATGCTCATTATCGTCTAACACCGTGTGTGCGAGGGCAATAAATTGAAGTGGGAGCATGCATTCTGTCAGGCAATCTTAGATTAATATTCTGGATGAAATAATTACCATAGAGATTGCGGCTTCAGTCTCGCACAATGACACCGTGCGGCTCGGCCCATTGTCGCTTCGAAAAACCCATTTTTCCCCATGCGAAGTGGATTCCCATTTTATGGCAAAAAAAAAGCAATAACTGCCTTTATCTGTTGCGGGAACACATTGCTCCGGCGATGCCATTGAGAAACAGTGCATTCTGTATCTCCTGGATGCATTTAATCTCCTCGTGGCCCGGCGAAGGAGATCTCTCTAAAAAAAAACAAACTCATTCGAGGAGCTGTAGGTGAGGAGAGTGCATCTGCGGAAATGCTTCACACTTAGGGTTGGTTATGCAAATAAAGTGGCCGCTCGCACAAATGTCTATAGGCACGCTGAAACAATCATGACATAAACTCTGTTTGTGCGACGGGCTGAACGGACTTGTGTTTGGCGGAATAACACGTTTCAAGTATCCATTAGGCGCGTCAGCACATGTTGGTGCAAACCCTGAGAGGATTCATCTGCATCATTTCGACTCCACCTCTAGTGGAGTACATATTCACGAGTGACGTCTGCATTTCACTCAAAGCTTCCTTTCATGGGGTGTGCTGGGGCGCCAGTGGCTGCAGCGTCTGTGCCACATTCAGCAACAAGTGCCCAAGGGATTGAAACCGATGGTCATTTCCTGATGCCACCATAGACATAGAAAGCTAGATAGATACCACATTGGGCTCCAGAATGTATGTAAATAGCACCACCATATTGGTGGAGGCAACCATCACTGGGGGCCGATGGGCAAACAAGTGACTGACTGAAAATCAGACAGGTGTCTCTGATTGCCTGCAAATGTTGCCCTTAGACAGTAAAGATAGCAATATGGCGGCCACATTTACGTATGCCACCTAATATAACTCGACGGACAATGCGCTATCTACTGTAGCTTTCCAGTACAGTACCTATGGATGCCATGCCACCTCTCTCCCCAACTCGTTTCCTGTCTCTCTTCACTGTCCTATCTGAATGAAGGCAAAAAGCCCCAAAGAGCTTCCTTTCCGTGATGCGCCATTAGAGGTTTCAAGTGGCAGAGAAGACTGAGTGCACTAATGAAGTCATTGTCCTTTGCAAGACGACATATTAAGGTGGTCGGTCAGAGATCTGTCCTCTCGGGGCGATGGCATATGAGGTTGTGAGGCGGTCGGGGATTGTTTTGTTCTGCGGTCATTGGTTAAATGTCAACATGTAATAGGTCTGGTCCAGTGGCTGACCACCATTTCTTTACTCTTCTTTGTGTGTGTGTGTGTGTCTTTTAGTGTGTGTGTGGGTGTGTCTGCGTCTGTGTGTTCATTTATTTATGGTGCACGTGCTTGTCTCTGTGTGAGGCTGGACTAGACTGTGATGCGGTGCTGTCTTTGTAAACAAGTCCACCATTAAATGTGAACAGTAGGTAAGTACACTAGCATTGCAATCAATAGAGAGAGAGAGAGAGAGAGAGAGAACTTGAGAATAATTTGGAGAAAGACTGGGAAAGAGAGTCTGAGAGAGAGAAAGAGACAAAGAGAGAGAGAGAGAGAGACCAAGAAAGAGAGGAGGGGAACCGTGTGAGTGAAAGAAAAAAACAAAGGCAATGCAATTGCTTTCCGTTTTCATCTAGTTTCATCTAGGCATGCCCGTGTGCGTGCGGGTGTATGTGTGTGTGTACGTGTACAGTATGTATGTGTTTGAGCCCTTGATCCTGTGTGACACTGGGTATGTGTGTGTGTGTGTGTGTGTGTGTGTGTGTGTGTGTGTGTGTGTGTGTGTGTGTGTGTGTGTGTGTGTGTGTGTGTATGTGTGTGTGTGTGTGTGTGTGTGTGTGTGTGTGTTTGTACGTATGTGTGTTTGTATGTATGTGTGTGTGTGTGTGTGTGTGTGTGTGTGTGTATATGTGTGTGTGTGTGTGTGTGTGTGTGTGCACGCCCATGAAATCACTATCGGTGTGAGGCAGAGGACGATGCTGAAGGTCAGCGTCCTCCGTAATGAACACAAGCGCTCCCCTGAGAGGCACACCCGCCCGCTGGCCCGTAGAGTGCTGACACTCGCTACAGCGGCAGCGCCGCGGGACGCGGCTAGCATGCTAGCCACCCACCCCGCCAGCTACGGTATTAGCATAAATCCATTAGCCAAACACAGAGGGTGCTAATCAGCGACTGGAGATCTGTGCTAACACCACTGCCATCTACACAGATCAACACTGCGTGAGGTGCCCAGCCTCGGGGGGATGGGAAATTAACTCCACACTGGGGGGGACATCAAAACCGCTGAACATTTCAGTGTTTGGCAACGTGACGGCCTGCTGGTTAGCCCTAATTATTAGCCCGAGGAGAAATACCTCAGAATGTGTGAGAGTGTCTGGTGCAGTCTGGGATGTTTTTGAAAAGTGATCTTGGATGGGTCCTGTGTTGAGACATTCTATGTAAACATGGTTTTAGGAGGGCCGTGATAGGGCATTAATGTTTGTCTTGGGGCAGCACACATGCTTTCCAGTGAATGAGCTCTAAAGTGATAAGACAGTCAGTCACAGACGTTTTTGTGTTCTGGCCAACATTCAAATGGCCGAGAGCACTTCCAAGGAACACTGAATACTTCCAAGGAATACAGCTCACTCTGACTCAACCTAAACATACTTTCATGTGCTTTTTAAATAATCTCCCCAGGCTGTCGGTACAACCACTTCAACATACACTCCATGTAAAATGTCTGGCTATGATTTTATAAGGCCCCGTTTCCTTGTAATTGCAACATCATAATTGTACCAGAGATTCTTGGGATGAACTGTCTCTTATTGCAATATAAGGTTTGGTCGGTATTCTACATGGGACTGGTCTTTTTTATTGTGAATTAAGAAATGATGATTTCACGAGTACAGCAGAAGAAAAGTCCAAATTATTGTTTACATAATAAAATGCAGACCAACCCAATTCACAGCCCTTTCACAGAATCTGGCATTTCCTCCAGGTCATCATCTCAACTATCACGTGTCTTCTGTCTCTGAGACTCTGATGAAGCTTAAACCAGCGAGCACAGTGTCATCAGCAGAAAGATCAGCAGCAGTTGGCTAGATCTTCTCATCACCCCCCACACACACGCCCACCATCCCAGTCTCCTCCCCCTTTTCCCTGCCTCCTCTTCTCTTCCCGCCACTCTCTCTGTCTGGCAGACCTTCACTCCTCTCCCATCAGGCCGCCTGACGGGCGAGCTAATGACTGCTGATGGAGATGCCCCTGCTTTGGGGCATCCAGGAGCTTCCCTCAGCATTTCTCCTGACACGCCGTGACCCCTCTCCTCTCCTCTCCGTCGCCAATCCCCGGAGGCCATTTTGTTGCTGACGGCCGGCGTATCTAACTGCTGCATCAGCTGAGGAGCCCAACGGAGGTGCTAATCCCTGTAATTACCAAAACGGGATTCGAGACTGATCGTGCCTTCCGATATTAATAGGAACCAGGGTCTCCCTGTCTCATCACCGCCCCCCCCCCCCCCCCCACACCCCCACCACCACAACCACCACCTCTCAGCCTCACCCAGCCCCATCACATCACATCGTTACAATTGCTTCACTCCTGCTAAAGGGAGGTGCTGAAATAGGCAGCATGTCACATTAGGAACAGGACACTTTCTATTTCGCTCCCCACACACTCAAGTGCCTTACAGGCTTTCATTACCCAAACCCCAGTTGAGGTTTGCCACTTGAGTGGAGAGACCGTATCTATTCTGGACATGGGGTTGTACGTGTACTGCCTGACATGAAATGAAGGCTGTAGTCTCTCATTGATTTCATGGGAAAGTTGCCATGGCCTCCTCTGTTCAGTGACCATTGAAATCGGCTCGAGATTATAGGAAAGGATGATTACAGAGCGGGCTCCAAAGATTGTAGGTATATCATTTTCACAAACATGTGCTACAAACAAGTGGACAAGACTTGAGTTGTAGGCTGTTAATATTTTAAAGGGTTGGAAATGAAAGCACTAGTGCTGCTGATATGACCTCATTAAGCAAGAATCCCACGCTCACGTCAAGGTTTTATGACTCACAGTAAACGCTCATAGTAAACAGTCATTCATCTTCATAAAAAAAAAACACTCTGAATGCCATCTTCCCTCAAAAACGCCAACGTTAAACTCGAAAAACTGCTCCGAGGAAAGATTTAGACGTACTACTCACAAACCTTCATCCAACATCAAGGAACTCCCAGAGATGTTAACTCGCATTTGGGAGGTGTTGTCATACTTTGGCACAAAGCAGCTCTCTTCCGTGTGTGTGTGTGTGCGCGCGTGTCTGCGTGTGTGTGTGTGTGTGTGTGTGTGTGTGTGTGTTCTTATCGAGACGTGAAATTAAGATGTACTCTGGCTCCCCCGGCCTAATGTATTCCATATGATGACTCACTCACGCAGAGCGTCTGCACATTGTGTTCCTTATCCTATTGTTGGGGGTGTGGAGGGCCCCGGAGCCATGGAAATCTATATGGAAGGAGCTTTACAGCGCCAGAACTGGCCAGCACAGCGAAAGCTACCCCTGCATAAGAGGCCCACAGAGCAGCCTCAAGGGCCGCTGGACAAAAGGATGGAGGATTAGGAAAAATCCTACACATTGCACTAAAGCGATAACCACCTTATGGAGTGGGTGGAGTGGGTGGTGCGGGTGGGGGGGCTTTTGTTAGTGTGGGATTCTCAGCACTTTTCATAATACCTGGGGACGTTTGGAAAGAAGGGAACTTCGTCTTACCTTTTTGGAGAGGAGAGGAGTCAGCCAGGTGCCAAGACAGCCAAGAGACAGGGATGGAGAGGTGGAGACCAGAGTGGTAGATAGAAAGAAAGAAAGAAAGATAGAAAGAAAGAAAGAGAAAGCAGACAGAGAGGAGGGAGGGGAAAGAAAAATCCATTAGTCTAGTAAAAATGATTCTTTTTTATGAAATGTCAACATGACCACATAAACTGTACTGTACTAAAATACAGATGTGTATTCAGGCAAAAAAAGATGATGAAAGCTTCTCATTTTTCACAGGTTAGGTTGATGGTGATGCATGATGGTACAAGGCAGCTATTTGTACCCAGGTGGTCATACAATGACTGCATGATAGGTTTCATATTTTCTTCGTTTTCCATTGAAGACCCGAGCCAGGTGAAATGCAGTGGAAAAGAATTAAGAGTCCTGACAGAGATAAGTGGTTTTCAATTTCAAAACCCTGTTCCACCAAGCCCACGCAATCTGACCTGTCGAGCTCATTCACTGGTGTTCACTAAATGCCTCTTGCTCTCAAACTAGAAAACATCTATCCAAACGCATATAGTGCATCTCAGCAAAAACAGAGCAATGTATACGATATCTCTCTTTCTCTCTCTCTCTCTCTCTCTCTCTTTCTCTTCTCTCTCTCTCTGTCACACACACACACACATTCTCTCCCTCCCCACCTGTGTTCTGTGTGTACGCATGTGTGGTGATGTCGGGTGTGAGCTGGAAGGAGGTGTTGCCGGGATACAGGCCATCAGCTGTGCGCGCTGGACCCTCCGGCCCCCCAGAAGAGAAGAGAAGAGAGAGACACATTCTTTCCCCCTATACTGTGCTCACTGTGCAGCAGGCCCTGTGTTTGCTCTGGCACGCCCTCCAGAACTCGCCGCTACTCTCGCTCTCTCTCTCACACACACACACACACACATACTGTACACACACACACACACACACACACACACACACACACTGTACATACACACACACACACACATACTGTGTACACACACACACACACACACACACACACATACTGTACAAACACACACACACACACGCACGCACGCACGCACGCACGCACGCACACACGCACGCACGCACGCACGCACGCACGCACGCACGCACGCACGCACGCACGCACGCACACACACACACACACACACACACACATATATATAAAGAACTGAGAGAAAAAGAGGGGGGAGTTAGGGAAAAAATGTCTCTCCAGAATCCACAGCAGGGAAAAAATGTCTCTCCAGAATCCACAGCTGTAGAGCAGTAGTTGCTCACTCACATTTCTTAAAAACCCCTCTCCTCCTCTCCTCTTCGCCTTCGGGTTTGGTGAGGTTTATTTTCACAGGCTGAGGTGAAAGCTTACAGGAGGACTTTACCATCCATATTGGATTAGTGGCCGAGAGGGAAAAAAACAGAAGATGAAGAAGAAGAACAAGAAGAAGGAGAGAAAAAAAACATTGACTGAGCTGCTAATGTTCTGGACCAGTGACTGTCCCACACAATCTATGTCCAGAAACTAATCCACTTCTATAAGCAGCAATTCATTCTCCCTCCCCATAAAAAAGTAGCGTTTCGCAGGGGACTGAAAAAGGTGGGCTTATTTCTTTATATAGAGACAAGGGAGAGAGAGAAAGAGAGAGAGAGAGAGAGAAATCTAGCCCACTAAGCCTGTTTTATTTTTAGCGCATCCCCATAATGTCACGCAACACAAATGACACAGACCTAATCAAAGCGAAATCCCCCAAACCCCAATGGCAATTTCTTATCAATGGAATTACAAACGGCGAAACAGAAGCGGCGGCGGGGCGGCTTATCGCGGTTCTGTGAGAGGCACGGCAGTAAGACGATACCGTGTCATCATGCGCTCGGCACAGCTGTCCCGGAGTGAAAAGGTACCCAAAATAAAAACCGGGACCGCTACAGCCGTGTTCTTTGATGGCCTGACATAACAAGAGGACGCACTAAAGCCGCACAAACGCAGCTCTGAGGGCTGACCGAGGTCAACAGGGACATGGACGGCCCTTTCCACTCAGGGAATTTGGGGACACGGCGGGGATCCTTTAAAACAATTGAGCCATGGTGTACAAGAGATCTGATAAGCCTCGCAGACCACAGAGAGATAAAGTGAATACAAAGTGTTATTCTCTGAAAGCTCCACATTTTCTGCGGTCTTGGCTCTCTCCATCCAGTGAAGGAGTATTTGATTGTATCTGACAGATTTGATTGATACAGCTATGCTGAATGAACAATCAGTATTCTAGGGTGGTCTCCATGTATGCAGCCAAAGTCCACTGCATGGACTTCTAGTTTTGTTTTGTTTTCTTCAATGTCTTGTGTGTGTTTGTGTGCCCTAGGTCGCTAGGTTTACACTGGTGTTATTCATTCTACACACAGGTATCCCTGAAAACCTGAACCTCCACAAATCCGCATGCTTCTTTTCTTGCGGCTCAAGAGAAACCGGTCCATAATTGCCCTCCCTCCCTCTACTTCCCACCCTTTAGGGGCCTGTACGACTGCCCCCCCCCCCCACACACACACCTCCTCGTCCTTCCCCCACCTGACCTGCCACCCTCCTGAGTCCACTCTCCAGGGCCCCTGAGCTCCAACGTGTCTGCCCACAGCCCCAGCCCCAGCCCCAGAGCACCAGCCCCAGCTGCAGCCCAGAGCAGCAGAGCCCCGTCCCAAAGCTCCGGCTCAGGGCCTCACACTGCAGGCCAGTGTTTGCCTATGGGGGGGGGGGAGCTGCACCCTCCCGGGCTCGGCCAGCCTCTGTTTACCCTCCCCAACAATGGCCTGCCTGTTGGGCAGATGGGCTGGCGCGGAGGCCTGGGGCCCTTCTGCGCCGTGTGTGTGCCAGAGCGCCCGTCCCGGCCTGGCCTCTGCCCCTACGTGCCACATGCCCCTGGCCTGGGCACTGCCGTCCTCCTCACCCACCATGCTCGGCTGCGTACCGCCCGCCTGCCCGCCCGCCCGCACTCCAGAGATTGGCACCGGCCTTGGCACCGGTGCTGACTGGGCCGGTCTGGGCAGAGGCCGCCCACACGGGGAAGGCATGGGAGCGATACGCATCGACTATGTCCCCAAATGCCCTCTGACGCCCGGGCAAGTTCACACGTGAAGAGGCTAGACTGGTTGGATGAGGGGGAGCTCCAATCATGACAGTGACTTGTCAAATCAAATCTGTCTTCCAGGTACACCCAGTAGCGATGAGCAGAAGATAGATGGTGTTATTAATTGACTAAATTAAAGCAATGTGTTATGCCTGGTGGTGGTTGGGCAGCCACTGCAAATGACCGAGCTCCACCATAGCCAGTGTGTACACAGTCTTTCCCAATACACTGCTTAGACACGCTTAATTGGCGGAGACAGGAACACACAGATGTTTGACATATTGCTGGATGTTTTTGATTATTTTGACTTCGATGCTTCTGTTACGGAGGTTTATTACAGTCCAGATACTTCAGAGAAGCCAAAAAGGATATCAAAACATCCGAAAGTGTATTTATTTATTTATTTTTTAAAAACTCTCTCCACTTTCTTCTCTGTCCATTTGACACCCAACTGTCTAATCACATTATTAATTCCACCTACTGGTGTTTAAAAAGAAAAGCAATAATGAACAACCCAGTGTTTGAAAGAAGACTCCCTGACAGGGTTTCTCTTTAGTTTCCTCAACATGGACGGTTCCACCACCTCTGCTGCTGTGTTGTGTTGTGCTGTGCCATGCTACGTTAGGCTCATTACACGCACGCTTTGTTGGGCCGGTGTCCCGCCGCGGAGCCTCCTGTGAAGCACCTCCGGAGCGGCCGAGCACAAATCGCTTTCTTCAGCACAGTCAGTCACACACGCACGCACACACACACACACACACACACACACACACACACACACACACACACACACACACACACACACACACACACACACACACACACACACACACACACACACACACACACACACACACACACACACACACACACACACACACACACATGCGCGTCCTGCTGTGGAGCCTCCGGGGCAGCCGGGCACAAATCGCTTTCTTCAACATGGCGGAGGGCGGCGAGAGCAGACACTTTGCCCCATCGGGAGTGACAAGGAAGGCCGTGGCCCAACTCACACACACTCACACTCACACACACATCTGCGCTCTCACACACACACACACACACACAAACACACACGGACATGCACACACACACACACACCTCTTTAATGCAAGTCAGGGGAGAAAAGTGAAACAGTTTAAGAGAACTTTTAACCCGTGAGACTCTAGACTGAGTCTGTATTTTTTGCAGAAGAGAGAGAGAGAGAGAGAGAGAGAGAGAGAGAGAGAGTAAGCAGTGCTGCAGCTGACAGGAGAGGAATGGGGGAGAGAGAGAAGAGAGGGATAGAGAGATGGAAATGGTGGAGGCGAATAAAGAGAATGTGAGAGGCTGACTGGGAAGTAGGTGTGAGTGAGTGTGTGTGTGTGTGTGTGTGTGTGTGTGTGTGTGTGTGTGTGTGTGTGTGTGTGTGTGTGTGTGTGAACCTGTGAGTGTGTGTGGTTTGGTGTGTCTGAGAATATGTGGTGTGTGTATGAGTGTGTCTGCCTGTCTGTGTTTTTTTTCTGTTTGCCTTTTTTCTGTATCTGTGTGTGTGTGTGTGTGTGTGTGTGTGTGT